>NC_142468.1:1366964-1523928 GCF_049115385.1 Moschus berezovskii | reverse complement strand
AAACACAGTATGTAAAATGGTATGGCCACCCAGAAAACAGTCTGGCAGTTTCTTATGAAAGTAAAATGCACTAACCATAAGACCTAGAAATTGTATTCTTGGGTGCTGATCCCAGAAAAATGAAAACTTACATTCCCACAAAAACCTTTACACTAATGCCCAGAGCAGTTTTATTCATAAAAGTCAAAACTGGCAATGACGCAAGTGTCCTACACTAGGTGACCAGAGAAAATACGGTACGGCCATGCCACGGGCACCACTAAGCAATATACGCAAACAAAACTGCTGATACACACACAATGAGGACAGAGCTCATGGGGATTCTGCCCAATGAGAAAAAGCCAGTCTTCAAAAGTCATGCAGAAAACACCTGTCAGAGAGGCTGTGAGGAAATCGGAGCCCTGGTGCACTGTGCTGAGGGTGCGAAACGGCGCCGCTGCTGTGAAAAAGTGTGAGCGCTCCCCAAAGAACCAGGCAGAACTCCCACATGAGCTGGCAGCTCCACTTCTGGGTGTATTTCCCACAGAACTGAGAGCTGGGCCCGAGGACTCACACAGGCATCTGCACACCCGCAGTCCCAGCGGCACAGTCACAGCTGCCGATGGTGAAGCGGCACGCCATGGGTGACACGCGCACACGGTGGAGACTCACTTCACCTTAAACGGGGGAGAGATGCTGGCACGCACTCGCGCCGTGTGAACCCGAGGACCCCACGCCACGTGAGACCAGCAGCACCAGCTGTGCGCGCATGGCGCTCTTCAGGTGGCCGGATCCCCAGGGATGAAAGCCGGCTGGCGGCAGTCGGTGCGGGGGGCCAAGGGGAGGAAGTGGGGAGCGAGCTGAATGGGGTCCGGGCGCTGGGGAGACGGAGGAGCTGAGATGCATGGAGGTGGTGATGCATGACGAGTGTCTGAATGTAACTAATGCCAGCGAACCGCACCCTTCAAAACGGCTAGAATGGTAAATCGTGTGTGTGTTTCACAATTAGAAATGCTAAAAAGAGTTACATATGATTCCACCTATGTAAACAGGTGAGAGAACACATCAGTGTAATGGAAATGGAGAAGGGACTCACGGTGGGCTGGGGGTAGGCCAGGAGGGGGCCTCGAGGGAGGCAGGGCTCTGCACAGAGACCACGGCGGGGCCTGCCGGAAGCCGCACACGGGATAAAAGCAGCGTGCAGAGCAGACGAGTGCCTGCAACATGGGCCAAATCTGAGCGGACTCCGCGGACTGTACCAGCAGCGACTCCCACCGCCGGGGGCAGCGGGGTGAAAGGTGCACAGACCTCCCGTGTACTTTTTCCCCAACTTCTTGGCAGGGGTGGGGGGTTGCTTTAAGGTGTCTAAGGGGAGAACAGCCTGTGCTCCCAGGTCACTCACTTCATGCATTTCTGACATTTTGGGATCTGCATAACGTTCCTCAGTTACTGATGAATAGCTGACACACATAAACAAGCCAGGAAAACGGAAAAACCCTGCAAGGAAGATGCAGCACCCTCTCCCCTGAGAGGCATCTCACCTGGGCTGACAGCCACCCAGCCGCCCCACTCCTGCTGGTGCATCCAGGCTCTCCAGCCTCGGGCGCCCTTCTCCCCGGCCCGGGGCTCGCCGCTGTCCCAGAAGGGCTCAAAGAACTCCACCTGTCGAGGTGTAAAACATGGAGGTTAGCCGCCACATTCAGCTCTGTGCCAACAAGCACCGAGTCCCTACCACGTGTTGGGAAGATGTACTGAGGTTTGGTCGCGCGCTCCAGAGTATTCAAAGCCTCAAGCGCGCGGACTGGTCCTGGGCAAGGCTTTAGCCCAGGGCAGTGCCCCTCCCATCACAGAGACTGTCAGTCAAGGGGTGGGGATGAGGGCAGCGATAACCCTAACCCCTCACCACACCCCAGACTCTGCAGAGAGACTGAGTCACTTCTGTAGTACAGCACGTTCTTAAAACAGCAAAACATGTCTTAAAATAACTTTGTTACCTGGCTTACTATACTAACAATCAGTTCTGTCAACACTCACCAATATTCCTGACTCCAATTTTGTCCAGAAAACAAAGGTTAAAAATAATGATGATAAAACAGTTTTTACAGGCAGTCCATGAAAGCTCCACAAGATGGAGCCCTTAGCCTGTCACGGAAGACCTTGGAAAGTTCCCCATAAACTGCAATACCCTGTCCATCTCCTACCAGGCCCTCTTCGTCAGGCAGAAAATGGACTTTTCTTAAGTGGAAAAAGGAAAAAGGTTTTCTTATACCCTCCCGACCCCCGCTGCCCAAATCAGGGTCAGTGCTGACAAAGCACCAACAGGTAATCTCACTGCAATCTCAGCCAAGGTTTTTGGTGGAGGAAAGGTCAACCAGAGCAGAGACATGAGACGCAGGCTGGAATGCAGAGGCAGGACAGGGCCTGTGGTCTAAAGCCACACCATGGCCTCCCTGGTGGCTCACTGTAAAGAATCCGCCTGCCAGCGCAGGCCACACAGCTTGGATCCCAGGTCCAAGAAGATCCCACATGCCTCAGAGGGACAACTAAGCCCGTGCTCAGCAGCTACTGAGTCTGTGCTCCAGAGCTGGGGTCGCGGCTCCTGAGTCTGTTCTCTAGAGCCGGGGTCGCGGCTCCTGAGTCTGTTCTCTAGAGCCGGGGTCGCGGCTCCTGAGTCTGTTCTCTAGAGCCCCATGGTCCCGACTCCTGAGTGTGTGCTCCAGAGCCCAGGGTCACGACTCCCAAGTCTGCACTTCAGAGCCCGGGGTCACGACTCCCGAGTCTGGGCTCCGCAGCCCAGAGGCTCTAGGTACTGAAGCTGAAACACTCTAGAGTCCTTGCTCCACAAGGGAAACTGCCGTGATGAGAAGCGCAAGCAGAACACCCAGAGAACAGCCCGCACAGATACAGAGACCCAGCCAACAAATGAGTAAAATTATGAAAACATTTTAAAAAATAAAAGGCACGGCAGCTGCCTCCCTGGAGGTGGGTGGTAACTAACATTCAGACAGGGGTGACAGTAAGAATAAAAAGGTCATCAGCGAGTCTTCATAGCAGGGAGGTGGAGGGGTCGTCTTTCTGCTCTCAATGCTTCACTACTTTTGAAACGGAATTCTCCTTGGATTGCCAGGATATTTCTGAGAGACAGCCCTCAACTGATGTGAGGAGGATGTTAAGTATTTTAAGAAAACACTACCACCAACTCCTATTACCCACACCCCTCCCCGGAAGAGCGAGGGGCCGAGAGGGAGCAGGGGACTCAGGCAGCACACGCACCTGGCCTTTGGTGGGCAGGCTCTTCACACTGTCGGGCTTGAAGAACGTGAAGTCAACCATGGCCTGGAACAGAGACACGGCCTTCTCGGAGTGGCCTGCCTGCCGCAGGAAGTGGCACTGCTGGAGGAAGAGGGCTGAAGGAGGGAGAGCAAAGGGGACAAGCCCTGGTGAGCCCCTGGGCAGGGAGAGAGCAGCTCCCACAGACGGGCAGTGCAGCACTGGGGCCGCCTTCTCCCCGAAACCAGTGCCCGTCGCAGCTTTAGATCGGTGAGACGGGCAGGCCCTGAGTTTAAAGGACCCAAGTAACAGAACTGCAATCATGGTACATTTATTCTCACTTTTAAAGGAAGCAGCCACAGAGTACAAATGGTAACAATAAAACAAGACCAGCGGATGGTCTCAATATTGGTTATCAAGCACTCAGAGCTCATCATTACGAGAATCTGGGAAAAGGATGGCGCAGTAGATTTTTTTTTTAATCAGAGAGCCAAGCTCTGTGCTCAGTTGATCACTAGATGGCATCATTCACCAGCAATTTCCATCATAGACTCAGTCCTGCTGTGGGTTCCATGTTTGAAATTTTCAGTTCATTTAAACTGTGGTACAGTTCTCTCTACGAGATGCCATTAAGCTGTACGAGCATTTCAACACATAATATCAAACATGAGCCCCTTTAAGGCAGTCACGCAAATGCTTATTATTTCTAGAGCAATATATTTCTTCTATCCTTAGAAATTAGAAGCAATATTCAATAGCAGGGATTTGATCAAAGAAACGCCTGCTACTGAGTCAGAGCCTGAGCTAGACTCCCCATACACCATCTTGGCTGACAGGCCCAGCCCTCCTGTGAAGCAGGTATTGGACTGCTGTTGCTAGGGGAGAAATTACAGCTCAAACAGGGTAAGGAACCTACCCAAGGTCACACAGGAGCCTGCGAAAGGCAAACCCAACATTCGTCAGGCGTGACACAGTCCAGTAGAACACACCATCTCTGGGTCTCACTACTGGACAAAATGTGTGACACAGTCTAGCCTCCTTCGGGACCTACTGAAAACGTTAACAGTATAATGATGCTGGTAGCCTGTGTATGTCAGTGATTCCCAGCCAGGATGCCCTGCAAGCGTGACTGCCCAAGCCCCCACAACGGACTAAGATGTGGGCATCTCAACAGGTAAGGCCACCAACAGCCAAAGCAGTTAAGAGACTGTGTTTACCTGAATAACAAGTGGAAAACTTGGAACTTCTAGTCTGGCGATATTTTCTGAACTATACTGGCCTAATGCCTCCTGCTGCCCAGAAGATGTGGGGGAGGGGGGGGGAGGTTCCCGTCATCAAAACGAGTCATAATACCCTTTTTTAAGCATCAGTTTTATCGACTTAGACTTTCCTAAAATAAATCAAAGGTAAACTATTTTCAACGAAGCCAAAAGAAAGAACGGCCCCTCCCATGTCACTGGACTGGGTTGCTGTCTCCTTACCAAACATGGCCTCCTCGGTGCCAGGAAGCTCGGGGTGGGAGACGATGCTGCCGTCCCTCACGGCAGACAGGGTACTCAAGCACTTCCCGTAGAGACTCTGAATTTTTGATACAGAGAAGGTGCTGAACTGGCTCTGGCAAAACAACAGGTATTTCTGCCAGAGAGCTGTGTTGTTGGGATGTAAGAAGATCAGTTTCTGCCACTCTTTGAGCAGAGTGGTGGGCTCCCAGAACTCGGCACAGAGCTTCAGCTTGGCGAGCTTCAGATCCACGCTGCTCGGGTTGCTCTCGATGGCCCGCTCCAGGATGGCCAGCTTCTTCTCCAGGACCAGCCGCAGGGACCGCTTCCGCATCTCCATCTCTCCTTCCTCCATGGCATAGAGGCCTGGACTTCTCATGACCTCGTCCTCAACAACAAAAACACCCACTCACATGGGCAAGCGGAACCGGGGGACCCAGGGTGTCAGCACTGCTTGTGGAGTGACTTACAAGGCCCACAGGGCTGCTCACTCCACACAACAAACCGCTCTTCGGGTTGGTAGCTCTTGACTCGTGTTTGGGGTTGGGAGTTTAGTCGGTAAGACATGTCCGACTCCCTGAGACCCCATTGACTGTAGCCCGCCAGGTACCCCTGTCCATGGGACTCTCCAGGCAAGAATACTGAAGTGGGTTGCCATTTCCTCTCCAGGGGGATCTTCCTGACTCAGGGATCGAACCCCCCATCTCTTGGGTCTCCTGCACTGACAAGCGGGTTCTTTACCACTGGCACCACCTGGGAAGCCCTACCCACTCTCTATCTCTCGAGAGTCCCCTGGATGCAAGGAGATCCAACCAGTCCATCCTAAAGGAGACCAGTCCTGAATATTCATTGGAAGGGCTGATGCTCAAACTCCAATACTTTGGTCACCTGATGAGAAGAGCCGATTCATTTGGAAAAGACCCTGATGCTGGGAAAGATTGAAGGCAGGAGGAGAAGGGGACAACAGAGGATGAGATGGTTGGATGGCATCACCAACTCGATGGACATGAGTTTGGGTAAACCCTGGGAGTTGGTGATGGACAGGGAGGCCTGGCGTGCTGCAGTCCATGGGGTCGCAAAGAGTCGGACACGACTGAGCGACTGATCTGAACTGAAACTGGTTTACTTATTTATTTACCTGGCTGTACCAGGTCTCACCTGCAGCTTGCAGGATCTAGCTCCCTGCCCAGGGACTGACCCGAGCCCTATGCATGAGGAGCATGGAGACTTAGCCAGTGGACCACCTGGAGAGTCCCCATCATTTTAAACTTAGATTTTTGTACCAATAACTAGTGTGCAGTGTCTTGAAAATCTTTTCTGAAAAGCCGATTTTACCAATAACACAGCCGAATGTGGGACAAATGTGGTAATTACATAAGTGGTTCCAAAAATAAGTGGGACACAGACAGATCCGCGTATTTCAGGAAGGGAGCCGGTGGCTCCAACCGCGTCCCTGCAGAGACCGCCCTGTGCACCCCGCACGTTCTCTCGGCGCTTCAGGAACGCCTCCCCGCTGCATGGCGCGCACCCGCCCTGACTCTGTTCACAGCTCACCATCTCTTGGAGGCCGTTTCTTACTCCGAGTGGCAAGTCACCCCCTCATTCCATCCCGCTTCTACATCACAGCATGTCCTGCCCCAGACTGCAGTTACCCCTCACACATCGGTCTTCATCACTGGGCTTTGAGAAAACTCAGGGAAAGGGCTCTATTCTAATCTTTAGAGGCCCAGCACCAGGGTTCCTCACAGGAGCTCAACAGTCATTGCAGGATAAATCAGTGCCCAACGTTAGGGCTGCCACTCCCATGCGGGAGACCTGGGGCAGCAACACTTACCTGGAAAGCAACAAAGGCCATCCACAGCTCTGTGTCCCGAGGGTTCTCCCGAACCTTCCTGTTGAATTCCTCCACCCTGGCCTTGAGCAGCGCGCCCTCTCTGTCGGGCTGTGAGTCTGGTGGCCTGGACTCCTGCTCCAAAGGACCCTGTCCCTGTAACCACTGCGTAGTGGCTTGATCGTAAATCCCCAGGGGGTTCAGCCAACTGGTAGCAGGGGGATCCGCACCATCCACGCCCTTCACTGGGATAAAGGAGAGCAGTTCCGACGATGGGGCTTCGGGCTGACTGCTGACGGCAAGGCCGTCCACGTTCATAAGCCCCACACTCTTCTTCGTAAAGTAGCGCTCGATCTGCTTGTGGGAGCGCTTCCTTTCTGTGGAAGTCCCCTCCCAAGAGATACACTGCTTCTTCGGGTTGAGGCCGAGGCAGGAGTCTCCTTTCCTCTTGTATCTAATGTTTGAAAAAGAAAACGGGTCACCGAGAGAATGCACGCACTGGCTCCATGGACCGAAGGCCCAGTAGACACTCTGGTTGTGCCAGTTAAGTTCACGTATTCAAACTCTCCTTCCCTTCAAACTGTTTCTAGTCAGAGAAGTAGGAGGACTTTTCCTCTACCGTGCCGTTTCGTCCACGCCTCACGAATTTCAGACCACGCCTGTCTTCCAGACCTTGGTACCCACCCTCCCCTAAGCTCTGCACAGCACTGTCACCATGCCACCTCAGGCCGCCCCGCGTGTGACAGGCAAGGGGGACACCATCGTCTCCCCCTCGACCTCGTTCTTAAATAAGGACGCTGAGGCCTCAGGTGACATCAAGTCCTCCATCTCCTGGACCAGGCCCTTTTCCTCCGTGCTGTCTACTTCAGAAGACAACAGAGAGGTCTAAGGTTCTGTTTTTTAATCCCAAGACAAAGTGTGTCAAATAAAATTACATTTGGCTATTTTCTACTCTACAGGAAAAGAGGCTGGGTTCTAAAATGCTTTTATGGATCGTGTAGGCGTCCCCGGAGCTACAAACACATGACTGCTGAGTATCTGTATGAAAGCTAAGGAAAACTGCCCTTTTCCGTGTGGGTGCTACACAAACAACCCAATTACAACATCAGCAAAAGATGTGAGCAGAAATGGCACAGGAGACACACGCGGCCAATAAGCACGTAAACAGGCGGTCAGCGTCGTGGGTCACCAAAGAGAGGCCAGTGAGAACCACGGTGCCCCGAGCGCAGACCCACCAGGACAGGACAGCCAAGGTGAAGCAAAGGCCTGAGACAGCGAACCCGGCGAGTGCCCCACAGGGAACCGGGACGCATGTGCCGCTGGTGGGAACGCAGACTGGCACGATCACTCTGGGAACAGGTCTGGCAGTTTAAAAAAAAACAAAACAAAACCTACACGCAGACCTCACCCCATGACCCAGCAATTCTATTCCGAGGTATTTACCCAAGAAAAGGAAACCACAGTCCCACACAAAGAGCTGTGCACAAGTATCCTTGGCAGCTTTACTCATAACAGCAAACACTGCAGAAAGGCCAGGTGCCCACCAACAGAAGAAGGACAAAGAGACGGCCGTGTGGCTGCGGACAGGACACTCCCACCCAGAAAAAGGAACAAGCCACTGACAGGTGCCCCGGCAGGGTGAAAGTCGGAAACGCGACACCGGTGTATTCAGACACAGGAGTACACACCACACGAGTCCGCTTACACGAGATTCTAGAACAGACAAAAATGCTCGCTGATGGAAAAAACTCAGGACAGTGATCTTCCCTGGGAGGTGGGGTGTGGGCAGAGTGGAAAGGAGCCTGAGGAAACTTTGCGGGAGGCTGAGCGGCGGGCAGACAGCTGATGTGCGCCCTGTGTTTCCAGCCACTGCCCACCACTCGCGTCCCCGCTGAGCTCCGCCTGCGGTCAGACCAGCAGCCGCAGGACATGAGACCCTCACGGGATGCGGACCCCACCGTGCACATGTGAGTCCGAAACCACTCCCCTCACCACACCTCTGTCCGGGGAAACTGGACCCCAGTGCCAAAAAGATTGGGGACCGCTGCCCTAAGAAACAAATGTTAATTTCAAAACGAGTTTTGTTCTCCCTAATTCCTATTTTCACTAAAAGTCAACACTGTTTTAGATATTCAAGCAATCTCTTAAAAAATGTTTGCTGAGTTTTCTGACTTTAAAACTGTGAAGGTGACTTTATAGTTTCCTTTTCTGGCAAACTAGATGAGGATGACACAGGAGAACAGAGAAGCAACTATTAGGCATCGACACTCAGGTAACGCGCACATGGATCACGTACGTTCACTCACATGTCCTGTGTTTAAATAGCTGAGATACAGCTGCAGGCGTTTCTCCCTACTTCTAAGCATTTCTTCATACCATTAGTTTTAGAAACAACCATTTTTATTGACTTCAAACTGGCTCACTGGAAGTGTCCCATAATTTATTCAACCATTTCTTTATTGTTGGACATTTAGGTTCTACCCAATTTATGACTTATCACAAAATCTTAATTACTGGACCGGACCTGGGATATAATTTAATGCAATAGTTCCCCCAAATAAAGGCACTTTTCCTATAAAATCCTTATCAAATAATCGGCTAGTCTTCACTAGAATAATTCCAGAGGTAGGGACACCCGTTTTGTTTGGAGGTTCAGTGAATGACATCAAATGAATCTATTATACAATCAGATATAGGCACTGAGGGGCTTCCCAGATGGCGCGAGTGGTAAAGAATCCACCTGCCAATGCAGGAGAGGCAAGAGACGTGGGTTTGATCCCTGGGTCGGGAAGGTTCCCTGCAGGAGGGCATGGCAACCCACTCCAGTACTCTTGCCTGGAAAATTCCATGGACAGAGGAGCCTGGTGAGTTACAGCCCATAGGGTTGCAGAAGAGTCAGACACGACTAGCAACTGAGCACACACATCAGGCATTTAGTCACCAGAAGAAGAGAGAGAGATGAAAAGAGAAACCAAAAGAGGGCGAGGGCTTGCGGAGAGAATACGTTTAAATCAAGCACCCAGTTCTGCCCAGAATCCCCTCAGCGGGTCTGGGTCCCGGAGTGCACTGGGCTGGGCAACCTAAACCTGCCCTTCCTTTGGCGAATTCAGCTCACACAGGCCTTCTCAGAGTCGTGACTGCCTTGGTCCAAATTTTAGCTCCTTCAGTTACTAAGCTGGGTGACCGTAATCAAGTTTTAAAAAACAAACTGTGCCTCAGTTTCCTCGTGTGTAAAACAGGGACTGTAACAGTAACTTATGCTGCAGAATTGCTAGGATGATCAAAAGAGTCTATATGTGTAAGGGCTAAGCCTCACAGTAAGGACCAGGTGAGTGTAAAGCATCACCATCGCTTCATACAACTGGGCTCCTAAACAAGAGCCAACTATTTCAGCTGGTGGATAGCCAAAGAAACAATAAACTCTTCCAAAAATGGCAAAAAAAAAAAATAGCTGAACTTCACTGAGAGACAGTGTTAGCCCTGGGGATCTTTCCGAAGGTACCCTGGACCTGTTCCACACTAACTTTAGATCCTGACCCCTGTTTACCACAACGCTCCAACACACCGCACGCCATTGCTGAGATGCTCACACTCTTAGATTTGCTTTTATGCCGAGCCAAACTTCCACTCACCGGTCCTGGTGCTGCTTGCCAGCTTACACAGGACACTGCCAACCCACCTTCCCAAGTGCAGCAAAGCCTACGAGGCAGTGACTGTATCCCTGACACAGGCTGGTAGCCACAGCCCTCACCTCGTCCTCGCGTGACGGGGTTAGCCGCGTGTCTGCTCACTGTCTTGTCAATGCTCGCAGTTTGTCAGGATCTCTCCTAACAAGTGTGAAAATTCAGGACCTGACCAGCTCAGCGTGCCGTGGGACCACCACCTTCCCAGATCTGGATACTAACGGTTGTACAGCTACTAACCCGAGCAAGATGTGCCTGACTTGAGCTTCAGCGAGTGACTGGGAAGTCTCACCGGTGCCCCACACCCTTTGGAGTCGTCTCTGCGGTCTGAGCAAAGTCGTCTCCAGTCGCTCTCTTCCTCGGCTCTGGGCCATTCACTGGCAGAGGTGCAAGAGCCGCTCACTGTTACTGTTGCTTCCTCTTTAAAATCTAGTACTGGACGGTGAGCCTTTATCTCTGCACACCAGTTTCTAATTCCATATCACACATTTCTGATGTTTGAGTGTGAGGCACGGTAGGAGTTACGACTTCCAGTTTACAAATGAAGTCACAGGGGCTCAGAAAGGTTGAGTCAGCAGTCCCTCTTTTGGCACCAGGGACCCGTCTCCTGGAAGACGTTTTTTCCGTCGACGGGAGGGATGGGTCAGCACTGAGGAGCAGCAGATGAAGCTGTACTCAGGTGCCCCCCAACCTCCGGCTGTGTGGCGGGGTTCCCAACAGGGCACCAGTCGCCGACGCGGGGGCTGGTGGCTGCTGGGTTAAGTGACTTGTCTGGGATTATGGTACTAGTCAACAGCAAAGTCAGAAGGAGAACCAGCATCTTCTGTTTCCCAACCTAGAAACTGTCCTCCCACAGAGCCCGTCTCTTCTCTGGGGACGGCGGAAGAGCGTCAGAGAAGTGCGGGTGTGAATCCCAGCTCTCTGCTTCCTGGTGTGTGGCCTTCCGGCGGCACTGCATCCCCGAGATTCCTCTCCCCGGCTGCGCAAGATCAGAGCGCCCTCCTCCTAGAGCAGCTGTGAGTCGGCAGGCTGACTCCAGGGGAGAAACGCACAAGCTGGTGCTGCCCGCTCCGTGCCTGCCAGCGTCTGCTGGGCCTCCCCCACACTGAGGCCTGCGGGACCACAGAGGACTGCAGGGAGCACCAATAGCACTCCGAGATACACAGACACGCGATAAACACGAGCAGCATTAACCCCTGCCTCGAGGTTTCAGTAGACCGCACGCAGATACAGACGCACCAAGAAATAACTGGCGTCGCTCATCATGAAGGGGGTTACAGCTGGAGCAGCTTACGTGGCGAGCTACAACATCACGCTGAGTGACTCCCTAATTAAAAGGTGGACGGGCGGCAAGGGATGGGAGCAAACAGTTACTTTAAAAGGTAATCAGCCCATGAAGAACGGTCACCAGCGTCACGGCCTCCTCTGGCCGCTTATTGACTCTCTACCTTCCGTTTTCATCGCCCACTAGCTGTTTGGGAGCAAGAGACTGTATTACTGTTCACTACGCCCAGCAACGTACCAAGTGTCCGAAGAGTTTATTGAGGATTCAACTGGTTTTGACTGACAGATTAGAGGAGGAAAGCTTCTCTTTTTAAAGGCGCTCCTTTTTACTGGCGTGTGGCTGCTCTGCCATGCTGCACTGGTTTCCGTTGCACAAAGCGCACCAGCTCCACCTGCACATACGCCCATCCTTTTCTGACCCCTCCGCCTCTAGGTCAGCAGAGCGCGCTGAGGAGGGTGCTCTGGGCTGGACAGCAGGCTCTCCACAGCGGTCTGCTCAGCCTCAGGATCCACAGGGTGCACGCGACAGTCCAGCCTCCCGGTTCCTCCCCACGCACTCCTTCCCCATGGTGTCCGTGTCTCTGTTTCTGCTCTGCAAATAAGGTCACCTATACTATTTTTCCTTGACTCCACACATATGCGTTAATACACAATAGAGAAAAACGCTGAAACTCATTACTGAAGCAAATGCCATCACCTGTTTTTATGATTATCTAGTGATATATGCTGGAAACATTTTGAAAAAAGTCATTATCATTTAATGTCATTTTTTAAAATGGCATGCGTCGGGGGGGTGCCGTTTGGATAAATAAAAGGCTTTTGTAACTTTCAAGAAAGGCGTATAGATTAAACCAAATGGTTTATGGATAGTCACAATCGGTTCAAGGTATTTTTAGACTCATTCAGTCTACAACTATTCACGGAACACCTACCATGCTACACACTACGCCAAGCACCATGGCTGAGTAAGATTAACCCAACCTGGATCCTGATCTCCAGGTTTAAACACTTATTTACAGCGTGAGATTAGGATTGCTCGCCTTCTCCTGTGTATGCCTAAACAACTGGACAGTGGATAAAGTTCAACAGAGTCAACGGTGGGGACGCTGGGGGCACAGAGCCAGAGCTGAGAGCGCAGAGCAGAGACGCCCCTCCCCCCAGAGACGGCCAGAGACACGTCGTGATGCACACACCTGGCAATGTCTCCTCGGTAAAGAGACTTATACTCCCAGTTGGCAGGATCCGGTTTCTTATCCATTCGGAAGGTTTCTCCCGTCAGAGCCTGGATGTCCTCAAGCCAAACACAGTGATGTCCGGTATCCGCGGCGGCATGATTTCCTTGACTGTGGGACAGAGCAGGGTGAAGAAGGAAAAGGGAGAGGCGCTTAGAAACACCCGAGTCACATACTTCACATCTCAGAAACATGACCGTGAAACACGTCGGAGCCCACACGGCCTCGCGCACAGCTCCTGCAAACAGCATGCACTGGCCATGCAGACGGGGCCCGGCTCCGGCCGGGAGACTGTGCTGACGCACAAAGCGAAGACTGGCGAAGCGACACTTTCCCAGGAAGAGAAGTCAACGTTTCCCAAAAACAGACGTGAGAGATACAGGCGTCCTTAAAAAATAGCAGCAATAATTCATTTAAATGATTATAACTTGACTTTCAAACATCTGCACACAAGGTGTCTTCTTAAAAGGAAGGAAGAAAGAAACAGAGGAAGAAATGAAGGAAGGAGGGAAAATAAGGCCCCCCTCGCTTGGTCTGATTTATTTGAAAGTGCTCAGATAACTAATTTCAACTCAAAACTTCAAAACAAAACAAAGCCGCAGTTCCGAACGCTCCAGTCTCCAGTGTCGCTTAGAGGTGGTCTCAGCCTCCTTTCTACAGGCTGGGCTCTGTGCAGGCTGTTCTGCCTATACGCACGGGCCTGACCTAAAGGGCAGAGAGTCCACTGTAAGACAAGACCCTTAGTTATTGCTTTGAACCAACTTGTGATGTGGCAGACTTTCAGCTCAGACACAAAAGAACCAGTTCCCTAGCAGTCAACTAAAATGCAGGGAAAGGTTTTTCTGGCATCTACCATCTCTCCTCCTCTAAAGAAAATCATTCATAATGCTGCTGACACAAGAGGCTGCCAGCAGAGTCACAGCAGCCATTAAGTGTTGCTCCATCCTGGCTGCGTGGCTCTGCCCAGATAGAAACCAGGATTCTCCAGGCTTCTAGACCATTCCTGGCTGGGAACGCGAGGGCATGGCATTCCAGGGATGCAAGTAGCTAGTCAATGCATACCTGCAGGATGATGCATCTCAGGTTAAGTACACAGTGAGTTTTAACTCACGCCCCCCACAACAACTGTGGGGGCTTTCTGGTGAAAAAAGGCGAAAGCAGCAGCTAAAGGGACAGAAAGAGATGGACGTGTTCCGGAAAGAGATGGACGCGTTCCAGAAAGGGATGGAAAGCCGGCTGGGGTCAGGAAGGGCTGACTGTAGACCACGCCTGGGGAGCAGTGAGCCCTTCTCACCTCCCCTACGGGGTCCCACAGTCAGGAAGCAGGATGCGGTCTGGGCTGTGCATGCGGACAGATGTGCCACCACCTGGAGGTGAAGGAGGGCTGACCCGAGGAGACAGAGGCCATCAGAAGCTGTGGGGAGGCCGTCCCTGATCACCCTGGAATCAGAGTCCCACAAAGTACACACGGCCCCCAAGCCGCTTTCCTGACATCAAGGGTAGACACTCATGACTCACTAATGTCTTAGCCCCTCGTCTACATGGAAACAAGACCTCTTCCCGGTTGCCTTCCCAGGAAGAAGCTGCGCGAGTAAGCAGCAAGGAAGAAACAGACAACGACGGCCGCTCCAGCCTTCACGGGGGCGCGCCTTCACGGCGGTGCGCCTTCACGGGGGCGCTCTGTAGAACACCAGCAGACTCACAGGCGCTGCCCGGATCACAGCTGCCAGAGGCTGTAAAGATCACTTCTCATGTGCTTAGGCACAGGCTGAAAATAACTATCTCTCAAATTTCTTATGATTGCTTCTGTACAGTTTCAGGAAATCCTTTAAAACTCATTTTCCTTGGTCATATAAAGAAAAAAAAAGAAAAATAGTTAAAGATGAGTTTTTGGAACACACAGCAACTAATGTATTTTGCTTTGAAGACAGACTAAAAAGCAAGAACATCATGATATATCCATTCCCTCATTCACACTAACAAACATGTCCTTGCGTGTTTCCTGCACGTCAGGCCCTGCGCCAGTGGCTGGGGGCTTGATGGCAGGCCAGGTGGGAGTGGTTTCTGTCCACGTGCTATTGTTGCTATTTAGTCGCTCAGTCGTGTCCAACTCTCTTTAACCTCATGGACTGCAGCCCACCAGGCTCCTCTGTCCATGGGATTCTCCAGGCAAGAATACTGGAGTGGTTGCCATTCCCTTCTCCAGGGGATCTTCCCCACCCAGGGATCAAACCTGCCTCTCCTGCACTGCAGGCAGATTCTTGATCACCGAGCCCCCAGGGAAGCCGTCCTGCCCCCAGAAATCCAGCCGGATTTGGAACCGTGTTGCTGGACTCCTTCACCCCTTCCTCTCTAGGGTTACTGCAGCACCTGAGACACAGAGTAGGCTAAATAAACATGGCCCCTCTGAGCCCCGAGGCCTGAAGCATTCTTCAACGCGGATCTGACGACGGAGGACCTTGGGAGGTACGGTGTTTGTGTCTCTAATAAACCACAGACTAGATTCCAAACTTGCTCCAACCAGAGCTCTCACTGACATCACGGGGACTTCTAAGCACACAGCAAGAACAGATAATCCCTAAAGAACTGCAAAAACCTTAACAGCACTAAATTTTTTTAAGTATGTCTTGGGTAGGACTTAAAATTGTCTCTCATCTATACTACACAAACAAAAAAGAGAAAAAACAAGGTAGATGAGGAATAATTCAAGTAGCTTCACCACATACCACCTGTCTCATGTGTGGGCAAAGTGCCGCTCACGCAGGGGGGCGTTAGACTAAGCAGAGAGGAAAAGCTCTGACGGGGCTGTCTGAGCTTCACGCCTCGGACACCGTGCTCAGGGGAGATGGCAGGGAGAGAGGCAGGGAGGAAAAGGCCCCACAGGGAGGAGGCACTGCAGTCAGGAGCCACTCCGCACCTCAGCACAGGGGTTCCAAACAAACGTGAGAGAAGGACAGAAGCATGATTGTTTCCAGTGCGCTACCAACCTCAGCCAGAGAGAGAGAGAGAGTCTGGCACACACAGGGTTTTGCTTTACACTCGTTTCCGTGACGTCTATCTTGGGATATTGAACAGCTCCCTGTGCAGTGCAGCAGGGCCTTGCTGCCTGTCCCCCCACACACGACAGCTCCCACCTGCTGACCCTCCCTCCCCATCCGTCCCTGCTGTCACCGCCCGCGTGGCAACCACGAGTCTGTCCTCTGTGCTGCAGACGGGCGATTTCATGTGACTGACTGAAAGATGGGTCGAGAAAGAGAAAGTAAGACAAGTTTCTTGCTCTTTATAAAAGCAAAACACTAGGTAGTCAACTGGCCCATAAGCCCACTGTGAGGACTATCTGTCATCTTTCAAAAATCCTTCAGGCTTTGTGTCTCAATCAGGTTTTGACACAGTCACTGCCGCACCCGGATAACGTTTCTCAAATAAAATCATGGCCCTATTTTTTAATGAAAGTTTTCTTTTTTTTTCTTTTCTTCGCTGACTTAATGACACAGCTCTTTCCGGTTCTTTTCCCACCGTTACTGAGAAACGTATTCACTCCATTTTGACTGAGCGGCTAAACCGCCATCAAATGTCTCACCTGCGGCAACAATGAAGGGAGAGAAGTCCCAGAGTTGGAAACCACGGACCTCTGGGGACAGGAGACCTACCTGGGCCTCTCTGCCTTCCTTTCACTATCTCTGCCGCTCCTGGAAGGCCTGTCCTTCTCAGAATCGGCGTCTGACTCAGACCTGCTGCTGCCTGACGGCCCGCGTCTTCTCTTGGTTCGCTTATGGCGCTGAGGCTTCCTTTTCTTCTTCTCTTTCTTCTTTTTTCTGCTTGTTTCTTTCGGCTTTCTGTTAGTGTCACTTTCATCTGAAGGCTCTGATTTCAGAGGACTCCTGTTTGGGAAGGTCAACATTAGAATTATTTTCAAAAGAGAATTAGGGAAATAATATGTAAATAAGAATGCAAGTAAACAAACATGCAGAAGGCAACTCTCTATAATCATCGACACGGGCTTCCTATTTGCTCACACATTATACAGTACCTTCCTGGCTCATACTTACCTTGGAGATTTAAAAGTTGGCTTATAAATTTACCTTCAAGATTTAAGAGTTGGACCTAAAATAACATTGGCTGAAGAGATTCTAATCTTTATAGCTTCTAAACCTATATTTTCATAGCTATAGATACTTAAATTAATCTAGCAATTATCAAATACAGTATTTTAAAAATCTCTAAAAGGTTTATTTTCAGTCCAATATATTATGACAGGATGTCCTTAATGCCAAAAAGGAAAAGAAACAAAATGGGTTTAATGCTGGTGCTTGTTTCTGAAAGTCAGAACAAGTTCTTCCTCCTTGGTCCCCTCATGCATGAACTAGTCTCGATTGCTAAAGGCTTCCATGCTTTTACGGTACATCACACTAATGAGACCATTTGGTCTATACTAGTGAGAGAGCTCATTTCTCAATCCAGTGATCTATAACAAAATTCTTTCAAAGCTGGGTAGAGATGTGTGCCACTTTGCTTTCCCCGAAGTTTTCATGAGATTTTTATCCTATGTTATTATAAAACCTCCTCCTATTTTTGCATGCAACTTCTATCTTCGTGCAACTAAAGAAATATCTGAATTACAATATTCTAAAGGTTACTAATGAGGTTAATAAAGTTACTTAAGAATCACAATGATGCCATTTCCCTCGTGGCCTAATTATTGGCAGTAACTGTGTCATGTACTTGCCACTGCAATGCAGAGGGGGAAAAAAAAAGGATGATCTGTAAAGAGTGAGGTAAGGGAAAACAGTCAAAGATCACCTCATTACATTTGGTAAAACAAAGAGCTTTTACTTAACTCTTTCATCACGAGGTTTTCTAAGGGTAACTACTCAGGCTAAGCTATAGATGGTACGCTGACAGAGACTAAAAATCCGCCTATCAAAAAACTACCGTGGGCTTCCCTGGTGGCTCACTGGTGAAGAATCTGCCCACTGATACAGGAGACACAGGTTTGATCACTGGTCCGTCAGCGAAGATCCCACTGCCACGGATCAACAAAGCCCTTGCGCCACAACCCCCGAGCCCACGCTCCAGAGCCCCGGAGATGCGACCCCCGAGCCCACGCTCCAGAGCCCCGGGACGCGACCCCCGAGCCCACGCTCCAGAGCCCCGGGACGCGACCCCCGAGCCCACGCTCCAGAGCCCCGGGACGCGACCCCCGAGCCCACGCTCCAGAGCCCCGGAGACACGACCCCCGAGCCCACGCTCCAGAGCCCCGGGACGCGACCCCCGAGCCCACGCTCCAGAGCCCCGGGACGCGACCCCCGAGCCCACGCTCCAGAGCCCCGGGACGCGACCCCCGAGCCCACGCTCCAGAGCCCCGGAGACACGACCCTCGAGCCCACGCTCCAGAGCCCCGGGACGCGACCCCCGAGCCCACGCTCCAGAGCCCCGGGACGCGACCCCCGAGCCCACGGGCCCACAGCTGCTGCTCCGCAACCAGAGAGGCCGCCGCAGCGAGCAGCCAGGCACCGCCCCTGGAGAGCGGCTCCCGCCTCCGCAACCAGAGAGACCGGCACAGTAATGAAGACCCAGCACAGCCAGAAGTAAAACAGGAACAAATACAATCGTTAGAACAAACACTACCTTGTCAGTGGTGGCCCTTCAGAAACAGGGGCTGCGGTGGCCTCTTGAGTTTGTCGGCTCAGAGCTGTTATGGCTCCAACACAGAAGCTCGGGTTGCTCAGCCAGTCTAACTCTGCACATGGGCAAAGGGAGAAAAGATGAGTGAAATCAGCGCAGTGGGCTTCCTCATGCTGGGAATCTGTCTTACCAGCTCACGGCCTAATGCACAACCAACGCAAGCCAGACATTCTGAACAGTCCACAGAGGCTGAAGGGTATCCATGAAATTCTTATTTCACAGGGCATGGGGCTTTAACGCACTCTAAAATATTAATACTGAAATCCTCTTGTGATATCAGGCTGCAGCTTAAGCAAAAGCCACATAACAAGTGTGGCCTAAAATGCAACAAGACTGTATGTCCGCACACATCCACACACTAATGAGCATAAATCTCCCAAAGCATTAGGTTTTCCTGACCCCAAATTTGATTTAGACAATTCTGAAAAGTTTAAAAAAAAAAAAAGACATGCATAAAAACTTACCATACTTAACAGTATTACAGAAGATTCAGGTATTTTTATTTAAAAAAAAATTACAATGTTCTATCTTAGCATAGGTTACTTTGACCTGTTATACACTAACTTTGGAATTCCCAGGTAGCTCAGTGGTAAAGAATCCACCTGCCAAGGGAGGAGACCTCTGGGTCAGGGATATTCCCTGGAGCAGGAAATGGCAGCCCACTCCAGTATTCTTGCCTGCAAAATCCCTTAGGCAGAGGAGCTTTGCAGGCAGCAGTCCATGGGGTCGCAAGAGTTGGACACAACTCAGCAACTAAACAACAACGTTAGTAGAGAAACAAAAGCCCTCCCTTATAACAGCACTCTGCAAAAACAAACATGAAAGGCGCCAACTGTCTAAATGAACACTAAAATTATACAAGATATGAATAATGATTATCTCTGGGTGGTGAGGTTAAATGCCCAAAACATTTCTTCTTCCTGCTTATCCATTCGTTTCTGACTCTTCTACAATTTACGATTTCCAAATTACCTATCTTCTAACCTTTAGCAGTCTTGGCTGGGAAGAAAGGAGAAACGCGGGGTGGCAGCAAGGCGGCCCATGGAGGGCAGGTGCCTCGTCCTGCTGTTTGGGAGCCGCTCAGGATCGAGATGAAGAATGCACACGACGGTGGGCGTGGGGAGAGAGCAGGGTGAGTTACCCTGTGTGGCGGCTGTGCTCGGACACGACGCACAGGCTTGCCATCGAACGTGCACCAGCCAACGGCCCAGTGCATTCGGAATCCGCCACCATCACCGCACTTTAGAACGTCTCCACCCGCCCCAGACAAACCCACACCCGGCTGTGGCCACTCTCCAGCACCCGCCTCCTGCTCTCCCACACCCCTGCCACGAGTCCTAAGCAAGCACTGATCTACTTTCTATAGATTTGCCTCTTGAATATTTGAATATAAACTAGAGCGTTCACTATATGTTCTTTTACAACGGGCTTCTCTCCCTTGACACAATGTTTCAAGGTTCATCCATGCTGAAGCATGTATCATATTTCATTCCATTTTACTGCAGAGACTCACTGGAAAAGACTCTGATGCTGGGAAAGGTTGGGGGCGGGAGAAGAAGGGGACGACCGAGAATGAGATGGCTGGATGGCATCACCGACTCTGTGGACATGAGTTTGAGTGAGCTCCGGGAGTTGGTGATGGACAGGGAGGCCTGGCGTGCTGTGATTCATGGGGTCGCGGAGAGTCGGACACGACTGAGCGACTGAACTAAACTGAACTGAATCTCACTGGAAAGGACCCTGATGCTTAGGAAGACGGAAGGCGAGAGGAGAAGGGGGCAGCAGAGGCGGACGTTGCTGGACGGCATCACCAGTTCAGTGGACACGAGTCTGAGCAAGCTCCGGGAGACGGTGAAGGACAGGGAAGCCTGCCGTGCTGCAGTCCACGGGGTTGCAAAGAGCTGGACACGACAGGACTGAACAACAATAATTTTAGTTTATGGATATCCATTTTCAGTTGGGGGACATCTTATCCACTGCCAGTTGAGGGACACTTGGGTTGCTTCCACTTTTTGGCTGCTTAAAAAACCCTGCTATGAGCACTCAGGTGCCGGTTTTTATGTGGACACGTGTTTTCAGTCATCTTGGGCAGCCATCTAGAAGCAGAACTGCCGGGTCCTACGGGAACCCATGTTCAGCACTTTGAGGAACTGCAAGATCGCTCTCCAAACTGACCGCACCGTTTTACACTCCCATGAACAAGGTGTGCATGAGGAGTCCAATTTCTCCATGTCACTGCCAGCTCGTTCCTCTGCCTTCTAGATCCCAGTCACCCTACTGGGTGTGCTGTTTTCTCACTGTGGTTTTTCCATTTCCCTGCTGACTCACAATGTTGAGAATCTTTCCATGTGTTTGTTGGCCCTCCATAATTCAGGAGAAATAGTTATTCAAATCTTTGGCCCATTTTTTAATTGGGATGAGTTCTTGCTATTGAGCTGAAAGACTTCTTTATACAGTCTGTATTCCAGTCCCTGATGCTCAGTGCATCGCAGTGAGGAGGGGATACTGGAATGCACGTTCCGACGTTTCACTCACTGCTCTATCCCCAGCACCGAGACCACTGCCTGGCACACATCAGTAGGAGTTTAATAAATATTTGTGGAAAAGAGGGGGTGGAGGAAGGAAGGAAAGCTCCTGAAGAGAAAAGAGAAAAAGCGCAGGAAAAAGGGGAAGAAGAGAGGGAATCTAGCCACGGAGGGCCTGACTGCAGGCCAAGCAACAGATTAAGCAACGTGCATATTTTAATCCTCACAAGCACCCCCTGCAGGAGGAACCACACAAGCTCCGCCACACAGAAGTGGAGACAAGGGATGGGGTGAGCGATGTGGCCTGACTGAGGGGCGCCCAGACCGTTGCCCACGCAGGCTTTCTTCTGCTGCCTCCTTTCTCCTTCTCTGGTGGCCCCCTTCCCGTGGGCCTCATTTCTGGCAAGAGGTATGTGAAAACAGGTCCCGTTGCTCACTGAGATCCAGTTATTTTCACAAGAATGGGATTCCACCACAGTGAAGGACAGGGGAGCCTGGCACGCTGCAGTCCATGGAGTCGCAAAGGGTCAGACACGACTGAGCAAAAACAACAATCACAAACAAAGGAAAAGTGGGGAAGATGGAACAAACAATGTGCAAGGAGGGGTGCTCTCACAGTTCGTCAGGTCCCCACACAAACATTCAGGTAGTGAGAGCAGCCTGGAGGAAAAGCAAACACGCACGTCAAAACAGCAAAGCCTGTGGCTCTCCAGTATCTCTTCAGGAGGTACTAAAAAACGTTTTTCAGAAGGAAATGGCCACCCACTCCAGTATTCTTGCCTGGAAAATTCCACGGACAGAGGAGCCTGGTGGGCCCCTACAGCCCATGGGGTCACAAAGAGTCAGACACGACTGAGCCCCTGAGCACAAGGATGTATTTAAGGTTTTGCCATATGGGGCCACTGTGGAAAGAAAAAAACGTCTTTTATGAAGAACTAAGTCTCTTGGGTTTTGAACTCAAATCATCGTTGACCCTCTGAGTGAACTTCATCTCAATCAAATGACCTTTTTTAGGAAAAAAGGGTATTTTGACCTAATAAGAAGTTGCTGTTTTCTTGGGTGGGGGGTAGGGCAGCTAGCATATTAGCAGTGAACACATATGGAAATATTCACTGGATGTCAGGCAGGAGAGAAGAAGCAGGAAGCTGCTGCCGAGGGCTCACAGGGAGCAGAGCCTTGATGCCCCGCAGAGGCCCAGGGAAGGGAAGACACACACACACACACACACACACACACAGGGAAGGGAAGACACACACGCAGAGGCCCAGGGAAGGGAAGACACACACACACACACACACACACACACAGGGAAGGGAAGACACACACGCAGAGGCCCAGGGAAGGGAACACACACACACACACACACACACACACAGGGAAGGGAAGACACACACGCAGAGGCCCAGGGAAGGGAAGACACACACACACACACAGGGAAGGGAAGACACACACGCAGAGGCCCAGGGAAGGGAAGACACACACACACACACACACACACACACACAGGGAAGGGAAGACACACACGCAGAGGCCCAGGGAAGGGAAGACACACACACACACACACACAGGGAAGGGAAGACACACACGCAGAGGCCCAGGGAAGGGAAGACACACACGCAGAGGCCCAGGGAAGACACACACACACACACCACCCACCCCCACCCCCGGGGTCTCAACCCTCCACCCAGCCCCTTCTAACCACCACAGCGAACTCTTCACCTCCTCAACAAAGGCGCTGTTTTCCCTAAGTCTCTGCAGGAGGCACAGGGGGCCATTATGGCAATTTTCCTATTGTAATCTCATAATCTGCATGTCAAGTCTTCTAATCAGATTCTAAGCCAAAGGTCAACAACTCAGACCTTTCCAGGGACCAGATGAGTAGATTACTGTGACACTATGGAGAGTGGCAACAGAAAAAAAGAAAACGACAAACAAAAATACTCTGCCAGCCAAACAACGACACCGACTGCTCTGCAACTCCTGCTGCCAAGGTTCCAACTTGCCTCCGCTCCTCCCACTTCCTTCTTCCCAAACGAAGAGCAACAGGAGGGCAGCAGCCATGACGGTTCACTCCTGCCTTCTCTATTCCTGGCACAGTGCCTCGGTACCAAGTAGATGGAATCAGTAAGTATTTGTTGAATAAATAAAATGAATGAGGATCTGAATCATATCTCTGCATCCTTGTACCCCAGCACCTGATTTGCAGAACTAAAAGAATTTGAGATTGTCAAAAGGATGCCATTACCTAGGTATAAAGCTCAACCTTATAATTCTGGTCTTCACTGTAAATGCAGATTTGATCATTAAAGAGTGGAATATTTACTGCGTGTGCAGGCACAGTTCCAGGCTTTGGAGGCACAGTGGTGAAAGTCCCTGCTCTCCTGGTGCTTATGTTTAATCCTAACACTTCACATGATACATTTGCATTGTTAAATTTTAATCACACAGAATCCTGGAAAGCTATCTGAGATCAAAAGATAATTATAAATCAGATTGCAAAGTCCTTTTCTATATTTACTTACATCCTCAAATAATTTACAAATGCCAATTATGTATTTAGATAATTGTGCTAATATCAAGCAGGATGTAACATGTCTCAGAGAAGACTGGCAGGATACCACATGCCTAGGGTTTAAGATAGAAAAGCTGAATGGCTGATAAATCTTTTGTCCCCGCAGGTAAGTAAATCACAGGTTGAAACTTACCTGGAAATTAGCACCCTGCTATACCCATACGACTTCCCTGGTGGCTCAGACCATTGTAAAGCATCTGCCTTCAATGCAGGAGACCCGGGTTCAACCCCTGAGTCGGGAAGATCTCCTGGAGAAGGAAATGGCAACCCACTCCAGTATTCTTGCCTGGAAAATCCCATGGATGGTAGAACCTGGTAGGCTACAGTCCATGGGGTTGCAAAGAGTCGGACATGACTGAGCAACTTCACTTTCATACCCATAAACATGTCTAAGAAAGGAAGGAGGGGAAAGTACCAGGCAGAAAAACAACTTTAGACCCACTGCCTAACAAAACCAGGCAGGAACTGTAAGAACCATATTATCTGTGACTTGACACAAAATAATACGAATCATCATGAACACTTCAAGTGCCAATCTTTTTGTGATTTGAATAAGCTGATTGAACTTTATAAGTTTCTTATATAATTTTATTTCTCCATCACTAGTGAAAATGCTCTGATTCAATTCCATTATAGATAGAGGAGGCTTCCCTGGTGGCTCAGACAGTAAAGAATCTGCCTCCAATACAGGAGACACAGGTTTGATCCCTGGGTTGGGAAGATCCCCTGGAGAAGGAAATGGCAACCCACTCCGGTGTTCTTGTCTGGGAAATCCCATGGACAGAGGAACCTGGTGGGCTACAGTCCACGGGGTCGCAAAGAGTTGGACACGACTGAAGCAGCTAAGACGCGCAGACGGAGGAAAGAAGGAGCGGTCACAAACAGACTGACATTTTGACACAGAGTTCGAATCACGTTGGACAAAGCCCCCCGCTCTGCGGCCGTTTCTCTCTGTGTAACGGGCGTCCTCACTTTCCTGCAGCTCACTGTGTGCCACTTTCACCTCCCCTACACGAGTGCCTATTCTCGCTACCTCAAGAAATCCAAAGAGGATTTTAGCGCTTACAGGAAAAAAAAAGAAGGCAAAAAGCAAAAGGAGCATTCCGCATTCGTGCTGCGGCGAGCACCCCAGGCAGACGGGGCCCCGCCACACTCACTCCCCAGGAACCAGGCTCAGCACCAAGCCGCTGCAGCGTGGAGCCATCTCTGCTTCATCCGGATGACTCTGTGCATCCCTTAGCAAGGTACGTCCTAAAGGAATCAATCGTTCCTCCACTTAGGGGAGGTGTCCCAGGAAAGCTCCACCTTCCAGGAGAGGAGATCGGTGTAACATAGCATCACTGACTGTTCCCATGAACAGAGGCAAGCGCCCCCCTCCACAGACACTAATTCCAGAGCCGACTCCAGGGCTCTGTAACAGGCGCATACGGGAAGGGCACTGCTCCTTCAAAGAACAGTGAGCCAAGCTCTCCGTTCAGACGGGGACTCCTGGCTCCTGACAGAGTCTAAGAGCACAAGTTCTCACGCAGAAAGCACCTGGAAACCCAGCTAAGAAGTGCACGGAAGACAGTGAGCAGAGAGGGCCTCCGTAAGGCCAGCCTTCCCAGAGGGAACACACTCCGGAGAGACACCGGGGCCCAAAGGGAGAACGTGAACCACTGAGCCCCAGCGCCTCACTGTACCGTGCGGTCCAAGGCACACTTTCCGGCATCAGAAGGACCCGGGTGCAAACACCAGCTTCTTCGTCTCCGCACTGTGCGGCTCTGAACGAAACACTAACCCCTCGTCTCTCCCAGCCTCGCCTTTCATCCAGCACGTCTTCACCGCGAGGCAGCCACCGTTCTGAGTTCTGGACACGCCCAGGATGGCCCTCAGGGGGCAGACACACAGGTGCTCAGTCACTGCTCAGTGCAGTGAGATGTAGGCCAGTAAAGAGAAAACCCACAAGGAGAGTGACAGCGCAAGTCAGTTCCCTAGTCCAAACTAGGTGGGGTAAGAGAAAGCTGCCCATGAGAACAGCTCAGTAAGACGGAAACGGTGAGAAAACGGTAGGCACACGTGCTCCTAGGAGGCATCAAGGCAGGGCGGACGGCTTACACAGAGGCCTGGAAGGGAGAAGGTGTGACTGTCACACAGGAGGCGCTGTTACAGCTGAATCTCTGGGAGTGAGAGGAAGCAGGAGCAAAATGGAGCCGGAGAGGCTCAGGGACCTCAAAAGGTCGTGCTGGTGTTAGTTAGCGTTTACCCGAAGAGCAACAGAATCAGGCCTGTGGTCCAAAAGCTCAGCAGCAAAGAGTCGTGTTTACGAGAAAACACGCTTCATCTCCATCAACGCCCAGGCCCAGCTTGGTCCTGGGGTAGGTGTGGTGGAGTGGGCCTGGGGTTCCTCAAGTGAGAAGCCAGAGACAGCAAGTGGGTTTAAGTGTTGTGTGTTGTGGTTCTTTAGTTCTGAAATTAAAATATGCAAAATTAAAAAAAAAAAGAGTCCATGATTTTGAAGCTAGATTGCTTGAGCCCAAGTCAGAACCCAAATCCTGGCTCCGTGTTTCTGCTTCCATCTCCTGAAAAATGCTGACGATAGTACTGACTTCACAGAGTTGTTATGAGGATTCAATGACTTAATACGTACTGTAAAACAGTGGAAACAGTGTCAGACTTTGTTTTTTTGGGCTCCAAAATCACTGCAGATGCTGATTGCAGCCATGAAATTAAAAGACGCTTGCTCCTTGGAAGGAAAGTTATGACCAACCTTGATAGTATATTAAAAAGCAGAGACATTACTTTGCCGACCAAGGTCCGTCTAGTCAAGGCAATGGTTTTTCCCGTGGTCATGTATGGATGTGAGAGTTGGACTGTGAAGAAAGCTGATCGCCGAAGAATCGATGCTTTTGAACTGTGGTGTTGGAGAAGACTCTTGAGAGTCCCTTATACTGCAAGGAGATCCAACCAGTCCATTCTAAAGGAGATCAATCCTGGATGTTCATTGGAGGGACTGATGCTAAAGCTGAAACTCCAATACTTTGGCCACCTCATGAGACGAGTTGACTCACTGGAAAAGACTCTGATGCTGGGAAAGGTTGGGGGCGGGAGGAGAAGGGGACGACGGAGAATGAGATGGCTGGATGGCATCACCGACTCTGTGGACATGAGTTTGAGTGTACTCCGGGAGTTGGTGATGGACAGGGAGGCCTGGCGTGCTGTGATTCATGGGGTCACGGAGAGTCAGACACGACTGAGCGACTGAACTGAACTGAAACATTTAGACTAGTGAATCGCACATAGTTTATTTATCAAAGTGTGCCTGATTTAAAATGTTGTGTTAATATGTGCAGCAAAGTAACTCCATTATACACACGTGTGTGAAGTCGCTTCAGTCGCTCTTTGTGACCCGGTGGACTGCAGCCCACCAGGCTCCTCAGTCCATGGAATTCTCCAGACAAGAAGACTGGACTGAATTGCCAAGGCCTTCCTTCTCCAGGGGATCTTCCTGACCCAGGGACTGTACCCACATCTCTATGTCTCCTGCACTGGCCGGCAGGTTCTTTACCACTAGCGCCATCTGGGAAGCCCACATTACACACATTCTACTTTATATTCTTTTCCATTATAGTTTACCCCAGGATTCCGAATCCAGTCCCTGTGCCGCTCAGGGGACCTTGCTGCTTATCCATTCCATACCTAACAGTCTGGATCTGCCAACCGCTCACTCCCAGTCCGCCCCGCCCCGCCCGCTTCGGCACCACCCGTCGTGCCCTATGACCCAGTCTGTTTCCGTTCCACAGACGGGCTCATCCGCGCCGTACTTCAGACTCCACATGCAAGTGACCCCACATGCTATCTGCTACCTCTTTCTGACTTTTAGTATTTTATTTGGATAATCCCCAGGCCCACTCACACTGCTGCGAACGGCACTCTCCCACTTTTATGGCCAAGTGGCATCCACTGTACATCTGCACGATGTCTCCTCTGTCCTGTCACCTACTGGTGAACTTAGGCCGTTTCCATGTCTTGGCTATTGTACACAGGGCTGAAGTGAACACTGGGGTACACCTATCTTCTCAAAGTACTGTTTTCTCAATACACGCCTGCGAGTGGGGTTGCTGGGTCATACGGTAGCTCTGTTTTTAGTTTTTTAAGGAGTCTCCACAGTGTTCTCCATAGTGGCTACACAAACTTACATGCCCACCTGCAGAGCAGGAGGGTTCCCTTTCCTCCACACCCTCTCCAGCACTTGTTATTTGTAGACTTTTTGATGATGGCTATTTTGACCCGTTTGAGTTGGTACCTAACTGTAATTTTGATTTGCTTTTCTCTAATAATTAGCAATGCCGAGCATCTCTTCATGGTGCCTGCTGGCCCTCAGTATGTCTTCTCTAGAGAAATGTCTACTTAGGTCTTCTGACCATTTTTCAACTGGGTCCTTTAGTTTTTGTTGTTGAATTATATATGAGCTATTTGTATATTTTGGAAATTAAGCCATTGTCAGTTGTATCATTTGCAATTATTTTCTTTCATTCTGTGGGCTGTCTTTTCCTTTTGTCTATGGTTTCCTTTGCTGTGCAAAAGCCTGTAAGTTTAATTAGGTCCCATTTGTTTTCTCTTTATTTCTATTGCCTTGGGAGACTGCCTAAGAAAACACCGGTAGCATTTATCAGAGACGGCTTCCCTGATAACTCATCTGGTAAAGAATCTGCCTGCAAAGCTGGAGACCCCAGTTTGATTCCTGGGTTGGGAAGATCCCCTGGAGAAGGGATAGGTTACCCACTCCAGGATTCTTGGGCCTCCCTTGTGCCTCAGCTGGTAAAGAATCTGCCTGCAATGCGGGTGACCCGGGTTCAATCCCTGGGTTGGGAAAATCCCCTTGAGAAGGCAAAGACTAATCACTCCAGTATTCTGGCCTGGAGAATTCCATGGACTGTATAGTCCCTGCGGTTGCAAAGAGTCGGACACGACTGAGCAACTTTCACTTTCATGTCAGAGACACATGAACTTCCCAGGTGGCTCAATGAAGAGAGCCAGGTTCAACCCTCGGGTTGGGAAGATCCTCTGGAGAAGGAAATGGCAGCCCACTCCAGTATTCTCGTGCAGAGAGTCCCACGGACAGAGGAGCCTGGCGGCTACAGCCCATCGGGTTGCAGAGTCTGGCACGACTGAACGACGGAGGGCAAGAGCACGCCTCAGCCGTCATTCATGAGCCTCACCTCTTCATCCCAACTCTACCCAGATGTCTGACTCCCAAGCAACAACGTCTTATTAGAGCAGACTTCCTCACCAATCTGATGATGCAGAAAGAAAAGCTCAAGGACTGGAGGGATCACACCCTGGGGGCTCTCTGCTGCTCCTAACACAAGGGAGGCGCTGGACACCTGTTAGTTGAGAGAATGAATTCTGCTGAACTCAGCCTCCCCAAAATGCTTACTGAGTATGAGGCCTACTTTAATCCTGGCTTAACTCTTAACAGAACTGAGAGTGTGGAGGACAACAGCCTCTCTCACTAGCTTTGCTATTGCTGCCCAGGAGTTGAGCTATGCTTTTTTTTAAATTAAAACTGCACACATCAGTACTAACACCATCTTACGTTTTCATAACATTTTACAGCATAAGGCCAAAAATACAGTACTTCTGTTTTTAACAGAAAAACGGCAGAAACAGTTCTAATGTCCTTAAGAGGGACTGACAGAATAAAGGAAGTGACATTCACTTGATGGAGCACGAGGTACCAGACAGAAGAACTAAGAAAAATTTATATACTCCAGTGCAGAGTGGTCTCCGGGATTTAAGGTAAAATGCAGAAAACTCTGCAGTTAAGAAACAGAAGTGGGGGGTGGGGATAAACTTGGCACTTGGCATTAACAGACACATCAGTTCAGTCAGTTCAGTTCAGTCGCTCAGCCATGTCCGACTCCTTGCAACCCCATGAATCACAGCACGCCAGGTCTCCCTGTACATCACCAACTCCCGGAGTTCACTCAAACTCATGTCCATCGAGTTGGTGATGCCATCCAGCCACCTCATTCTCTGTCGTCCCCTTCTCCTCCCACCCCCAATCCCTCCCAGCATCAGAGTCTTTTCCAGTGAGTCAACTCGTCGCATGAGGTGGCCAAAGTATTGGAGTTTCAGCTTTAGCATCAGACACATACTATATATAAACTAGAGAAACATCAAGAACCTACTGTACAGCACACAGAACCATATTCTGTAAAAACCTGTAATGGGAAAAATCTGAAAAAGGATAGATATACACAGCTGAATCACTCTGCTGTACACCTCAAACATGGTAAATCAACTATACTTTAAAGAAGAAAAGGAAGGAAAATGTAGTTGCTCATATTAAGGATAAAAAGAATGGAAGGATATCACTGACAAATAAAAGTTCTAACCGGTAGGGAAGGTTGGAGAACAGAGATGGAAGTTTTTTAGGTGAAAGACCCATGGGCAGCTTCATAACGGAAGTAACAGACTGTCCAGGAATCCACTGGTCCATCTTAACCACTAAGGGAGAGAAAATGAGGCAGCTCAGCCTCCTGATTTGGATCAACAGCAAGTGCAGAGCAAACTCAATGAGGTATTTTCAAACTGAACCTAACTCTCTAGATCTAACCACCAGCTTACAGGAAATTCTACTGTTCATACTGTTCATGGGGTTCTCAAGGCAAGAGTACTGAAGTGGTTTGCCATTCCCTTCTCCAGTGGACCACATTACGTCAGAACTCTCCACCATGGCCCGTCCATCTTGGGCGGCCCTACACGGCATGGCTCATCGTTTCATTGAGTTAGACAAGGCTGTGGTCCATGTGATCGGATTGGCTGGTTTTCTGTGATTGTGGTTTTCGGTCTGTCTGCCCTCTGATGGAGAAGGATGAGAGGCTTATGGAAGCTTCCTGATGGGAGAGACTGAGGGGAAACAGGGTCTTGTTCAGACGGGCGGGGCTATGCTCAATAAATCTTTAATCCAATATTCTGCTGATGGGTGGGGTTGTGTTCCCTCCCTATTATTTCAGATAGGACACTGAAAGATGAACTCCCCAGGTCGGTAGGTGCCCAATATGCTACTGGAGATCAGTGGAGAAATAACTCCAGAAAGAAGGAAGAGCGAAAGCAGTAACACTCAGTTGTGGATGTGACTGATGATGGAAGTAAAGTCCGGTGCTGTAAAGAGCAATACTGCATAGGAACCTTGAATGTTAGGTCCATGAATCAAGGCAAATTGGAAGTGGTCAAACAGGAGACAGCAAGAGTGAACATCGACATTTTAGGAATCAGTGAGCTAAGATGGACTGGAATGGGTGAATTTAACTCAGATGACCATTATATCTACTACTGTGGGCAAGAACCCCTTAGAAGAAATGGAGTAGCCATCATAGCCAACAAAAGAGTCCGAAATGCAGTACTTGGATGCAGTATCAAAAACAACAGAATGATCTCTGCTGTTTCCAAGACAAACCATTCAATAGCACAGTAATCCAAGTCTATGCCCCGACAAGTAATGCTGAAGAAAGTGAAGTTGAACGGTGCTATGAAGACCTATAAGACCTTCTAGAACTAACACCCAAAAAATATGTGCTTTTCATTATAGGGGACTGGAATGCAAAAGTAGGAAGTCAAGAAACACCTGGAGTAACAGGCAAATTTGGCCTTGGAGTACAGAATCAAGCAGGGCAAAGGCTAACACAGTTCTGCCAAGAGAACGCACTGGTCATAGCAAACACCCTCTTCCAACAACACACGAGAAGATTCTACACATGGACATCACCAGATGGTCAATAACGAAATCAGACTGATTACATTCTTTGTAGCCAAAGATGGAGAAGTGCCCTACAGTCAGTAAAAACAAGACCCGGAGCTGTCTGTGGCTCAGATCATGAACTCCTTATTGCCAAATTCAGACTTAAATTGAAGAAAGTAGGGAAAACCACTAGACCATTCACGTATGACCTAAACCAAATCCCTTACAATTATACAGTGGAAGTGACAAACAGATTCAGGGATTAGATCTGATAGACAGAGTACCTGAAGAACCATGGACGGTGGTTTGTGACATTGCACAGGAGACAGGGACCAAGACTGTCTCCAAGAAAAAGAAATGCAAAAAGGCAAAATGGTTCTCTGAGGAAATCTTACAAATAGCTGTGAAAAGAAGAGAAGTGAAAGGCAAAGGAGAAAAGGAAAGTATACCCATTTGAATGCAGAGTTCCAGAGAATAGCAAGGAGAGATAAGAAAGCCTTCCTCAGCGATCAGTGCAAAGAAATAGAGGAAAACAATAAAATGGGAAAGACTAGAGATCTCTTCAAGAAAATAAGAGACACCAAGGGAACATTTCATGCAAAGATGGGCACAATAATGGACAAAAATGGTATGAACCTAACAGAAGCAGAAGATATTAAGAAGAGGTGGCAAGAATACACAGAAGAACTATACAAAAAAGATCCTCATGATCCAGATAACCATGATGGTGTGATCACTCACCTAGAGCCAGACATCCTGGAATGTGAAGTCAAGTGGGCCTTAGGAAGCATCACCATGAACAAAGCTAGTGGAGGTGATGGAATTCCAGTTGAGCTATTTCAAATCCTAAAAGATGATGCTGTGAAAGTGCTGCACTCAATATGCCAGAAAATTTGGAAAACTCAGCAATGGACACAGGACTGGAAAAAAGTCAGTTTTCATTCCAATCCCAAAGAAAGGCAATGTCAAAGAATGCTCTAACTACCACACAACTGCACTCATCTCACATGCTAGCAAAGTAATGCTCAAAATTCTCCAAGCCTGGCTTCAACAGTACGTGAACCGTGAACTTACAGATGTTCAAGCTGGTTTTAGAAAAGGCAGAGAAACCAGAGATCAAATTGCCAACATCCTCTGGATCATGGAAAAAGCAACAGAGTTCCAGAAAAACATCTATTTCTGCTTTTATTGACTAGACCAAAGCATTATGACTGTGTGGATCACAACAAACTGTGGAAAATTCTTAAAGAGATGGCAATACCAGACCACCTGACTTGCCTCCTGAGAAATCTGTATGCAGCTCAAGAGCAACAGTTAGAAATGGACACAGAACAACAGATTAGTTCCAAATAGGAAAAGGAGTACGTCAAGGCTGTATATTGTCACCCTGCTTATTTAACTTATATGCAGAGTACATCACGAGAAACGTTGGGCTGGATGAAGCACAAGCTGGAATCAAGATTGCTGGCAGAAATATCAATAACCGGAGATATGCAGCTGACGACACCACCCTTATGGCAGAAAGTGAAGAGGAACTAAAGAGCCTCTTGATGAAAGTGAAAGAGGTGAGTGGAAAAGTTGGCTTAAAGTACAACATTCAAAAAACTAAGATCATGGCATTGGCCCCATCACTTCATGGCAAAGAGATGGGGAAACAGTGGAAACAGTGGCTGACTTTTATTTTTTTGGGCTCCAAAGTCACTGCAGATGGTGACTGCAGCCATGAAATTAAAAGACTCTTGCTCCTTGGAAGAAAAGCTACGACTATCATAGACAGCATATTAAAAAGCAGAGACATTACTTTACCAACAAAGGTCCATCTAGTCAAAGCTATGGTTTTTCCAGTAGTCATGTGTGGACGTGAGAGTTGGTCCATAAAGAAAGCTGGGCGCCAAAAAATTGATGCTTTTGAACTGTGGTGCTGGAGAAGACTCTTGAGAGTCCCTTGGACTGCAAGGAGATCCAACCAGTCCATTCTAAAGAACATCAATCCTGGGTGTTCATTGGAAGGACTGATGCTGAAGCTGAACTTCCAATACTTTGGCCACCTGATGTGAAGAACTGACTCATTTGAAAAGACCCTGATGCTGGGAAAGATTGAAGGCAGGAGAAGGGGACGACAGAGGACGAGATGGTTGGATGGCATCACCAACCCAATGGACATGAGTTTGAGCAAGCTCCGGAAGTTGGTGATGGACAGGGAGGCCTGGTGTACTGCAGTCCTCGGGTCCGCAGAGAGTCGGTCACGATTGAGCGACTGAATTGAACTGAACTGACAGGAAATTCTAGGGTAGAGAGGGGCTTCCCTGGTGGCTCAAAGGTAAAAGAATTCGCCTGCCAATGCTAGAGGCCAGGAGTTGTGGGTTTGATCCCTGGTTGGGAAGATCCCCTGGAGGAGGGCTAGGCAACCCACTCGTCTTCTTGCGTGGACAATCCCGTGGACAGAGGAGCCTGGTGGGCTACAGTACGTGCGGGTCAGAGTTGGACCCGACTGAAGCACTTGCGTACAGAAGCACGTTAGGACACCATAGGATTTGGTGGAAAACGTCTGTCGGACGAAGGACCGAGTTTCCTCACTCTGTGCCACAATTTTTAACAATGCAGAGCTCCTGGGAATGTTCAAGGCTTGAATAAAGTATGTAACACCATTACCTGTCCTACACTCAGCCTTCGTAAACAGAACTTATGCCAGTGCTTATTCCCAGCAGCGGCGCCCACTACGTTCGACTGGACTTCGGACCCTAATTTTCTAGCTCTGGTTTGGCCAAAAGACAGGCACCCAGTAAGCGATTCAGAAATAAGTAAAACGGGGAAGCAAGCTGTAATGAAGCACACCCAGCACTTGCATCAGGAGTCTCCTCCGTGAAAACAACAGTTTCCGTTTCACAGGTGAAGGAACCTTGCCTAGGGAAGAGAGCGGGGCGCACTGACGCGATTGCACGGAAGCCCCCAGCCCTCGGCTTCTCCCGCCTCTCTCCCACTCTGGACGCCACAACTCCGGCCCCGCAGCGCGCCGAGAGGCCGGCCTCCCAGAAGGCCCTGCGGCGCCGCGGAGAACTCTGGGATACCAGCGGGTAAACAAACCCAAGGCAAGCGCTGAGAGCCGGCCCGAGGGACTCCCCGCCAAGCCCGCCGAGCGCCTTCCTCATCCCTCCTGGGGGCTCACCTTTCCTCGCGCTGTCCGGAGCCTCGGCGACACCCGCAAAGGCGGGGAAGAGCGCCATGGTCACAGGCCGCGCCGCCTCCTCAAGCCACAAAGATGGCACCGGGAGCCCGAGGCCGACAGTGAGGCCGTTGCGGTGGCGGTGCACTCTGGGAAGTGTGGTTTTCTCTGTCGCTCCCTGCGCCGTCCTCAGCCACGGGGGCGGGGCGGAACAAAAAAGGGGCGGAGCGGAAAGGGCGGGGCGGAGCGGAAAGGGCGGGGCGGGGCGGGGCTGAAGGGACCTCCTCCCGGTCAGCAGTACCTGCGAGCTTCCTTGAGAACCAGGAAATCCTGAGAGTGGGGGTGCCAGTTCTGCAGAGCCGAGAGTCCGGGGATTTGGAATTCTGATTCCGCTCCTGAGTTCGCACCCTGACTTCCTAAGTGAATCAAATTAATCAGATTCCCCAAGCTTTGTTTTGATGAAATAAAAATTCATATTTTAAGGCAAGATAGAAATGGAAACGAAATTTTTCTCTGCCCATTGTACCTCCTCCCTCCCCATTAGTGTGCATTGAGTTTCTGCATTTTGCATTAAGGAGCCCTTCCCAGTGACAGAAGGACTTCCCAAGAGGCTCAGTGGGTAAAGAATCTGCCTGCAATGCAGGAGACCAGGGTTTGATCCCTGGATGGGGAAGATCCCCTGGAGAAGGAAACGGCAACCCACTCCAGTACTCTTGCCTGGAGAATCCCAGGGACAGAAGAGCCTGGTGGGCTAAAGTCTGTTGGGTTGCAAAGAGTCGGACGCAACTGAGTGACTTGAGTGCAAGCACACAGTCTCATTCTCTCTTCCAATGATAGAAATGCCTCCTCAGTCATGAACATCAATTTATTTTGTTTGTTTGTTTGTTTCTGATGCCAGCTAGGTAATTTCTTAGAAGACAACATTCCTTTCACAATCCTGTAAGGGAGTCACCAATGGCCCACCACACAACTTGTAAGTGCAGACTTCTTTGGTGAACTCTATATACAATGCCAAAATGTCATTTCCCTTACAGATGGTGACTGGTGCAGATCAGACAGGTCAGAGGAACTTGGGAGAACACTGGGTCACATATTATGGAAATTCTTGGCTTAAATGCATACTTATGACTTTATTAGTGTTACTAGCTATATTACTTATATTCTGCCTAATCTATAAGATCATTTCTTGCATTACACAATGTGTGACTGAGCCTCAGATAAAATTAATGTGATGAGATGACCTGAAGTGATTGATCAAATACATAGTTCTATAAGATTGTAATAATGTAGTTAGAACCGGTCATGGAACAACAGACTGGTTCCAAATAGGAAAAGGAGTGCGTCAAGGTTGTATATTGTCACCTTGCTTATTTAACTTATATGCAGAGTACATCATGAGGAACGCTGGGCTGGAAGAAGCACAAGCTGGAATCAAGATTGCTGGGAGAAATATCAATAACCTCAGATATGCAGATGACACTACCCTTATGGCAGAAAGTGAAGAGGAACTCAAAAGCCTCTTGATGAAAGTGAAAGAGGAGAGTGAAAAGGTTGGCTTGAAGCTCAACATTCAGAAAACAAAGATCATGGCATCTGGTCCCATCACTTCATGGGAAATAGATGGAAAAACAGTGGAAACAGTGTCAGACTTTGTTTTTTTGGGCTCCAAAATCACTGCAGATGCTGATTGCAGCCATGAAATTAAAAGACGCTTGCTCCTTGGAAGGAAAGTTATGACCAACCTTGATAGTATATTAAAAAGCAGAGACATTACTTTGCCGACCAAGGTCCGTCTAGTCAAGGCAATGGTTTTTCCCGTGGTCATGTATGGATGTGAGAGTTGGACTGTGAAGAAAGCTGATCGCCGAAGAATCGATGCTTTTGAACTGTGGTGTTGGAGAAGACTCTTGAGAGTCCCTTATACTGCAAGGAGATCCAACCAGTCCATTCTAAAGGAGATCAATCCTGGATGTTCATTGGAGGGACTGATGCTAAAGCTGAAACTCCAATACTTTGGCCACCTCATGAGACGAGTTGACTCACTGGAAAAGACTCTGATGCTGGGAAGGGTTGGGGGCGGGAGGAGAAGGGGACGACGGAGAATGAGATGGCTGGATGGCATCACCGACTCTGTGGACATGAGTTTGAGTGTACTCCGGGAGTTGGTGATGGACAGGGAGGCCTGGCGTGCTGTGATTCATGGGGTCGCGGAGAGTCGGACACGACTGAGCGACTGAACTGAACTGAACTGAACTGAACTGAGATATGGGAAGAAACAACAAAAGAGGACTGTTTCCTGGACCATAGCAGACTAGTAAGACAGGCCGTCCAGGGCTTCCCTGGTGGTCTAGTGGTTAAGAATCTTCCTGCTGATGCAGGGGACATAGGTTCTATCCCTCCAGAAGGATCCCACACATCTCAGAGCAACTAAGCCTGCATGCCAGAACTACTGAGTTAAAGCTAGAGCCCAAGAGCCACAACCACTGAGCCCACGTGCTGCAACTACTGAAGTCCACGAGCCTAGAGCCTATGCTCTGCAGCAAGAGAGGCCACTGCAAGGAGAAGCTGGAGTGCCACAATGAGGAGTGACTCCTGCTTGCCACAGCTGGAGGAAGCCCACGTGCAGCAGTGAAAAACCAGCACAGCTAAAAATAAATAAAAAATCTTAAAGACAGGCAGTCCGGAGGCTTTTGGTTACTATTAAAGGAGCCTCGTCCATAACAGTACATTGAGTGGCCTATCAAGAAAATCTTTGCCTCACCTGGGAATGAGCATTCCTAGCTCATTACAAACTGGTCATGAAATGCTTCCCAAACCTTGGTCACAATTCAAACCAAAAGGGTGGGGATTGTAAAATAAAGAATGTCACCCACCATCCAGTTCTACAAGAATCAAGTCACTAGGCACTGAAGCCACTGAAAGGAATTTGTGAAAGGAATTCAGGGCAAGTATCAGGATGAGACTGTGCTCTGGGAGAACTGACAGAATTGACCCTCAGATAGTTAGAGATTTTCAGAAGAAAATTTTATGAACCCAATTTCTTGCATCTCCATACACTTAGAAAAGCACTAAAACCATTAACTAAGATATCTGTTCTTCCCAAATAGCAGTAACCTTCTACCAAGATGAGAGTTAATTGCCTGTAAGAAAGTGAAAGTGTTAATCGCTCAGTCATGTCCAACTCTTTGAGACCCCGTGGACTGTACCCCAGCAGGCTTCTCTGTCCATGGGGATTCTCCAGGCAAGCATACTGGAGTGGGTTGCCATTCCCTTATCCAGGGGTTCTTCCCAATCCAGGAATTGAACCTGGGTCTCCTGCACTGCAGGCAGATTCTTTACCATCTGAGCCACCGGTGAAGGCCTGATTGCACGTAGCCATTTCACCAAAATCACATACATGCTGCCTCCTCCTGTACCTCCTCAGAACAGTTCTCAGAGTTATCTGGAAGATCATGTCCTGGATTACAATCCTCAGGTTGACTCAGACAAAATTTTCCATTTCTTTCCTAGATTGACTACTGATTATTTTTTTTGTGTGTGTGTGTGGACAGTCTCCTCTGCAAAATGTTTAGAAGGTTAAACAAGCACAGAGGTAAAGTGCCTAGACTTGTGCCTGGCTCATCAAACACACTGAATACAAGTGAGCTATTATGTGAGTTGCGATTCCAAGTCTGACTCAAAGCCGTGTGAAATAGCCAAACTTCAAACAAGGTATCATTTTAAATATATTAGGAATGTAAAAGAATTCAAGGTCCTCTCAAGTGCAAAGATTTTTGCTGGTTAGAAAATATCTTCACCCAGTTATGAACTATTCTTGACTTAGGAAAAGAATGAATCTGATGGAGACTGTTACCAGAAATATATGGTGAAGGAACAATTTAAAGAGTTCATACTATCTAGAACCCCTAACCATGGAGCTTCCCTAGAGGCTCAGATGGTAAAGCATCTGCCTGCAATGCAGGAGACCCAGGTTCAAACTCTGGGTCAGAAAGATGCCCTGGAGAAGGAAATGGCAACCCACTCCAGTATTGTTGCCTGGAGAATCCCTCGGACAGAAAAGCCTGGCAAGCCCCAGTCCATTGGGTTGCAAAGAGTGGGAAACAACTGAACGACTGACAGTTCATTTCATTTTACCATCTTGAAACAATCAGCCAAATTTAGAGAGTGGGAAATTATAGATAACAGCCCAGTTTCTTCAGTGAATCAATATCTTTAACAGTACGAGAGACTGCAATGGATTAAAAGATTTTAGGGTTGTGTCAACCAAATGAGATATATGGCCCCGTTATGATTCTGGTTGGGAAAACTGTAAAAGGACCTTTTCTGAGATAGATGGTAAAATTAAAAATGGATAGGGTATTAGATGACATCAAGTAATTCTTGTTAAATCTGTTAGATATACTAACATACTATGGCACTGAGGTTACTTTTTTAAAGTTCTTATATATTAGAGATACATACTGAAGTATTTGAAGGTTCAGTTCAGAGGTTACTTTTTTAAAGTTCTAATATGTTGGAGATACATACTGAAGTATTTGAAGGTTCAGTTCAGAGGTTACTTTTTTAAAGTTCTAATATGTTGGAGATACATACTGAAGTATTTGAAGGTTCAGTTCAGAGGTTACTTTTTTAAAGTTCTAATATGTTGGAGATACATACTGAAGTATTTGAAGGTTCAGTTCAGAGGTTACTTTTTTAAAGTTCTAATATGTTGGAGATACATACTGAAGTATTTGAAGGTATAAATATGTAAATGCATGTATGGATGTGAGAGTTGGACCATAAAGAAACCTGAGCACCGAAGAATTGATGCTTTTGAACTGTGGTGTGGAGAAGACATACTCTTAAGAGTCCCTTGGACTGCAAGGAGATCCAACCAGTCCATCCTAAAGGATATCAGTTCTGAATATTCATTGGACAGATTGGTGCTGAAGCTGAAGCTCCAATACTTTGGCCACCTGATGCGAAGAGCTGACTCAACTGAAAAGACCCTGACACTGGGAAAGATTGAAGGCGAGAGGAGAAGGGACAACAGAGGATGAGATGGCTGGATGGCATCACCGACTCGATGGACGTAAGTCTGAGTAAGCGCCAGGAGTTGGTGATGGACAGGGAGGCCTGGTGTGCTGCAGTTCATGGGCATGGGCCCGCAAAGAGTCGGACACGGATGAGTGACTGGACTGAACTGAAATATATTGGGGGTGAGGAGAATTCCAGGGAGCTCAAAGATCTTTAGTTAGGAAATGCATTAAGAACTAGAGAAGCAAATCTGCCGCTTTCAGGTTCTATCAAAATCTCCAGCTCTAAGTCACCTCAATTAACTGGGGCAGCTCCTCTCTCTCTTAGCAGGTCCCCTCCGCTCGTCGTCTTCCCTGCTGCTTGGTATCCTTCCACTCCAGAAAAACAATGTGTGGAAGGTTTAGAAGAATCAGGACCATACCAGTAAAATTTCTGTCATCAGGAGGGATCTGGGTAGGGACCTCCCTGGTGGTCTGGTGTTTCAGACTCCGTGCTCCCAGTGCAGGGGACCCAGGTTTAATCCCTGGTCAGGGAACCAGACCCCACATGCCTCAGCTAAGGGTGCCACATGCCACAATGAAGACTGAAGACCCCATGTGCCCACAGTTAAGGCCTGGCGCAGCCAAATAAATAAATGTAAGAAAGAATAAGAAGATACCTGGACATATTTAATATTTTCTCTACTATGGATGTGTGAGAAAATTTAAGACCTAAGAGACCCCTTATAAGAACAGTTTAAAAGTGTGTAAATGAGTAATTGCTTTAGACTTCTGCTTCTAAGTCAAAATCTCGTATAGTTTAGGCAAAGTTTCAGAAGATGTAATAATTTAAAGTTTGCTGTACTTTTAGGTATAATTCATTAGCTTTGTAAAAATCAGTACTTGAAGAAGATTGAGTATTTTTGGGTGACTGAAATACCCATCACCGACTCTGTGGACATGAGTTTGAGTGAACTCCGGGAGTTGGTGATGGACAGGGAGGTCTGGCGTGCTGTGATTCATGGGGTCGCAGAGAGTCGGACACGACTGAGTGACTGAACTGAACTGAACTGAACTGAAATACCCAAAGAGAAAGTAAAATGTATTAAATTTATAAATTTATGTAAAATGTATAAATGCTGAGCAGAGGTCAGCATAGAGAGTAAATATTTTAGGTTTTGTGGACCAGAGGGTCTGTGCCACAACTCCTGGTTTCTGCCACTGTATTGGGAAAGCAGCCAGAGATAATAAATATATAAATGAATGGGCATGGCTGTGTTCTAATAAAACTTCATTTACAAAAATAAATGGCGAGGCCACAGACTGTCATTTGCCTACCCCAAGAGGTCCTGTATTTTGTTGAGAAGTGTTTCATTAGCAACCTTTATGAACTGAGAGCAAACATTATTCAAGTTACCTAAAAATTATTGCTAAAAAAATAAATTATGTAATCTGAACTTGAACGTTTTAAAGCATTGTTATACAATTAAATATTTATTCTTTTATACCCAACAATCAGTTTTCAGGAAATGAAGGGACAAAGGAACATCTTAAACACCAGTAGGGGATATAATCAGCACAACTCTGACGATGGGAAACCGTGGAGCAAACTACCTGGTTTCATCAACAAATGAAGTACAAGAAAAAAACAACTATAATAAAGCAAGGAGCCAGAAGGAGATATGCAGGAAAAGAGACTTGAAGGACTTCACAGATGGTCCAGCGGTTAAGAGTCCGCCTGCCAACGAGGGAACACTGATTTGATCCCTGGTCTGGGAAGATCCCACATGCCTTGGGTCAACTAAACCCATGCACCACTGAGCCTGCGCTCTAGATCCTGAGAGCCGCAACTGCTGAGCCCGCAGGTCCTACGGCCCAGGCTCCCCACAGAAAAAGCCTGTGCCCTGCAACTAGAGGAAGTCCCATGCAGCAGTGATAACCCTACACAGACAAAAATAAATAATAAGTAGATAAATAAAAATGTTAAAATTAATAGAAGAAACTTGAGGGGCATACTGACCAATAGTAATGCTCTGATCTTACTTGGATTCTGATTCAAGCAAACTGTATAAGTAAAATGAGGACATTTATGAAACAGCTGAGAATTTGAACACTGGATATTTGACAAAATTAAGGGATTATTGTTCAGACTTTATGGACATGATAAAGGTGTTACTGTTATATATTTTTAAAGGCTCCATATCTTTTAGAAATACATGCTGAAATGTTTGCAGGTAAACTAGTGTGAGGCCTGAAAGAAAAATGAAAGTGAAGTCGCTTAGTCATGTCCGACTCTTTTTGATACTATGGACTGTAGCCTACCAGGGTCCTCTGTCCATGGGATTTTCCAGGCAAGAGTACTGGAGTGGGTTGCCATTTCCTTCTCCAAGGCCTAGCGTGAGGCCTAGGATTGGCAAATATGAGAGGGAGTTAATGGGTGAGAGTATGGTTGAAAAGCATTGGTCCTGAGTTGATAGTTGTTAAAGCTGGGTAATATTTCAAGGGAAATAGATGGGAAACAGTGGAAACAGTGTCAGACTTTATTTTTGGGGCTCCAAAATCACTGCAGATGATGACTGCAGTCATGAAATTGAAAGACATTTACTCCTTGGAAGGAAAGTTATGACCAACTTAGATAGCATATTAAAAAGCAGAGATATTACTTTACCAACAGAGGTCCATCTAGTCAAGGCTATGGTTTTTCCAGTGGTCATGTGTGGATGTGAAAGTTGGACTGTGAAGAAAGCAAGCACAGAAGAATTGATGCTTTTGAACTGTGGTGCTGGAGAAGACTCTTGAGAGTCCCTTGGACTACAAGGTGATCCAACCAGTCCATTCTAAAGGAGATTGATCCTGGGTGTTCATTGCAAGGACTGATGCTAAAGCTGAAACTCCAATACTTTGGCCACCTCATGCGAAGAGTTGACTCACTGGAAAAGACTCTGATGCTGGGAGAGATTGGGGGCAGGAGGAGAAGGGGACGACAGAGAATGAGTTGGCTGGATGGCATCACCGACTCAATGGACATGAGTTTGAGCAGGCTGCAGAAGTTGGTGATGGACAGGAAGGCCTGGTGTGCTGCAGTCCATGGGGTCGCAAAAAGTCAGACACGACTGAGCGACTAAACTGGACTGAAATCTGGGTAATGTGAACGTAGCAGGAAGACTGTTTGGCCTTTTTTGTTAGGTGTATTGAAATGTTTCATAATACAAAATTTTTAAACTAGAAATTAAAAAGCTTAGTTTTAAAAAACATAGCAGTAAAAAGGAACAACCTACTGATAGATACAAGACCATGAATGAATCTAAAATCTGTGCTGGGTAAGAAAAGTCAGACACAGAAGAGTACTTACTGGATGATTCTGTTGATGTAAAATTCTAGAAAATGCAAATTAGTATATAGTGATAGAAATAGAATTAGTGGTTTCCTGGCTCTGAGAGCAGAGGGAAGGACATTCTATGTTGGGGAGGTGGAGGATCTCTTGGGGGCGATAAAAATGTTCTGTATCTTGACTGTGGTGGTAGTGGTTTCATGGACATGTAACCATGTGGTTTTTTTTTAAGCTTAAAACTTTTTTTTTGAAACCTTACACTAAGGTTTTGAATTTGTTCAGTTCAATAAACTGAACACTAATCTTTTAAACTAGGGCTCAGTAAACTTTCTGAAAAGGGTCACATAGAAATTATTTTAGACATTGCAGAACATACGGTCTCTATGGCAACTGAAATTTGAATTTTCACATGTCATAAAATATTATTCTCCTTTCTATTTTTTCCAGCATTTGCAAATATAAAAACCATTCTTAACTAATGGGTCATGCAAATCAGTGTGGGCCAATCTGACACTCACAGCTTGCCATGCCGTGCTAAGTCACTTCAGTCGTGTTCAACTCCATGCGACCCCGTGGACTGCAGCCCACCAGGCTCCTCTGTCCATGGGATCCTCCAGGCAGGAATACTGGAGTGGGTTGCCATGCCCTCCTCCAGGGGGTCTTCCCAACCCAGGGACTGAACCTGCATCTCTTAAGTCTCCTGCACTGGCAAGCAGGTTCTTGACCACTAACACCACGTAGGTAGTTCACTGGACCCTTGCAAACATTTTACTGTTAAACAAAAATAAAAGCAAACATTTGAATGTCTTCTCTGCACAGGAAAAACTACCCCAGAAATCTTGACCTCAATAAAGTGAACAGACTGGCCATGAAGAATGTTAAAGACATTGGCATGAGACAGGGGCTGAAAACAGAGAAGAGTCTGTAAGCAATGTTGTTGGAGACACAACATGAACAGAAAGATTGTTGAGAGGCAGTTAGATGCCAAGTATGTAGGTGTGTGTGGGCAGTACTTGTTTTCTGGTAAAATAGCACCTACATAATTCACAACAAGGATATTAAACCAGTCAATCCTAAGGAAATCAGTCCTGAATATTCACTGGAAGGACTGATGCTAAAGCTGAAGCTTTGGTACTTTGGCCACCTGATGCGAAGAGCCGACTTGTTGGAAAAGCCCCTGAGGCTGAAAGATTGAAGGCCAAAGGAGAAGGGGCGGCAGAGGATGAAATTGTTAGATAGCATCACTGACTCAGTGGATATGAATTTGAGTGAATTCCAGGAGATAACAGAGAAGAGAGGAACCTGGTGTGCTGCAGTCCGTGGGGTCTCAAAGAGATGGACATGACTTTTCAACTGAGCAACAACAACAAATCACAGAAAAAAGACTAGGTAATGGACGCTTTTTGTTGTGGTACATTTGCCTTCTCTTTTCTGAACCCGCCGGGTAGTCCTGTTAATACAACGTAGCCCTGCTGTTCTGGCCCCATCTGATTGGCCAGGGTAAGGATGTGACCCAAATTGGCCACATCTTCAGTTGGTCAGTGCTCAACCCAGCTCTGACCCAAGCTAGGCCAAGCAAGGTTCTTTCCTAGGAATTTTGGAGCTAGAACTGAAAAAGACACGCTGGTCTCTCTTTGTGTGTCTGGACTGCAAGATATTGTAGTCTGGGAGCTGGTGGACAAGCAGCGAAAAGCTGCCTGTGGAGAGAGCAGGATGAAAGCAGATACGAGTTGAAGAGGAGGGATACAGAGCTTTTAGAACTCTGAACCTAGCTGTTCTGGAGCCTCGGTTCCATGTGTGGAGTCTGGAAAGAGCACAGTATCTCTCTCATCATGGATCCCTCATTTCAGTTAAGCAGATGCCACGTGACTGTCTGTCACTTACAGCCAAGAGTGCTAAGTGATGCAGAATGAATGCGTGAATGAACGCGTGGCAGCGTTTCCACACTCGAGGTCATGACGCCAGAGCCTGGGGTGTCCAGCTGGTCGTTTCCACACTCGAGGTCATGACGCCAGAGCCTGGGGTGTCCAGCTGGTTTCGGTGATGACGAGGCTTTAAACTGGTGTGAACATCACAGGAGGGAAACCTCACTAAAGTGGAGTTGGGAGGCCAGAAGGGTCTCTCATGCACATGCCACTTGGTCTCTATTACAGACCCCAATGGAAGAATCATCCAGAAGGAGCCAGCAATTACATGTGCCAATGGGAAAAAGACGGACATGGTGTCTGTGACAAGAAACCCAGTACTCCAGCAACGCAGCCAATGAGAAACTGTCCTTACCCCAAACTCATACTGTTCTCTAATTGTTGTTCAGTCACAAAGTCGTGTCCAACTCTTTTCGACCCCATGGACTGCAGCGTGCCAGGCTTCCTTGTCCTTCACCATCTTATCAGCCCCTGCCAATGTCCTCCTTTTCCTGTAAAATACCTTCCTCTTCTCTGTTTATCAGACTTACATATGGCTTTGGCTATAGCTTGCTTGTCCCAAATTGCAATTCCTCCTTTATTCCCAAGTAAACCTTTTTTGGCTCATTAAATAACTGACTTTTATTTTTATTTCTTTTAATTTATTTTTAATTGAAGGATAATTATTTTACAATATTGGTGTGATTTCTGCCATGCATCAATATGGATTAGCTGTACGTCCTCCCCTCGTGAGACTCCCTCCCACCTCCTGCCCTTTCCCACCCCTCTAGGTTGCCACCGAGCCCCCGTTTGGGTTCCCTAACTGACCTTATTTTTAAGGTCAACATTGGTCTATGCTGAACATGTAAAAACTAACTCTTTCATCTTGAGAAGGATGGAATCTTCCCCGACTAACTCAGGCAAACTGGAGGAACAAGTTGATCAACTCTTTCAATCTTAGGGAATTTTCTGTCAGTCCCTATGCAGTAAAAGAAAGACAATGTGCCTTTGGAAAACAAATAAAAGACTCAAAGCCACCTCGTTCCTGTGATCTCCTTTTTTTTTTTTTAGGGGAAGAAGGGGTGACACGTCTTAGGTTGGAGTGCCTTAATATGTGGACGCAACGCCAAGCGATAGTTCTTCTGTCTGAGCTTAACTGGCCTATTTATGCCTTATCGTGCTCACTCATGTGTGTCCAGCTCAATCCTGTCTGACTGTCTGTGACCCCATGGACTGAAACCCACCAGCCTCCTCTATCCATGGGATTTTCCAGGCAAGAATACTGGTAGCCATTGCCTCCTCCAGAGGATCTTCCCAACCCAGGGATCGAACCCGAGACTCCTGTGTCTCCTCCATTGCAGGTGGACTCTTTACCACTGAGCCACCAGGCAGGCCCATTATGCTGACCCTCTTCCCTCATTCCTGTGTCCTGTGTGTAAAGAATCCGTCTGCCGATGCAGGAGACACAGGAGACTCAAGTTTGACCCCTGCGTGGGGAAGATCCCCTGGAGGAGGGCATGGCAACCCACTCCAGTGTTCTTGCTTGGCGAATCCTATGGACAGAGGAGCCTGGTGGGCTGCAGTCCACGGGGTCACAGAGAGTCGGACACAACTGAGTGACTAAACCACCAGCACGGCCGACAAGGTAGAACGTGTACACGGACTGTTAGAAAACATGACAGCCGACTAGTGAAGGGATTGAGTAACACAAAGGAAGGTGCTGATGAAGAGGGGAGACGTGGGGTCACAAAGAGTCAGACACGACTGAAGCAGCTGAGCACACTCGCACGTCAGCAATAACACTTGGTGATGACGTTAGCGTTTAGGAGTCTTTAGGAGGACACTCAGGTTTACTCTCCTATACGGGGGGCTCTGTGGTCAGGCTGAGGGCATTACCTAAGAGCCTGGGAAAAAAGGGATTCTAACTAGGTATTTAAAAGGTTATATGAATTTTCTTGGGTAGCTTCCTCAAACTAACCTTTCTCCCCAGTTCAGTTTAGTCGCTCAGTCGTGTCCGACCCTTTGCGACCCCATGAACCGCAGCACGCCAGGCCTCCCTGTCCATCACCAACTCCCAGAGTCTACCCAAACCCAGGTCCATTGAGTCGGTGATGCCATCCAACCATCTCATCCTCTGTCATCCCCTTCTCCTCCTGCCCTCAATCTTTCCCAGCATCATCTTTTCAAATGAGTCAGCTCTTCGCCTCAGATTTCTCCCCAAGAAAGAGTTTTCCAGTCTCTGTTATGAGTGGAGCTCTTCCAGAAAGTGGTCTGTTTTATAAATTAAACTTATAATGAAAGGGATCAGTGAAACAGCACATGTCTTTTATTCTGTTTAAATAATGTTTAATAAGCAAATAGGTGAATCCCCAATACTCAGGCTTCATTTCTTTGACTAGGGAAGTGTCATTGTTAAGAATTGTAGTTTCCATTCAAACGTTCCTTTATCCTATTGGCTATTCTCTCCCCAGTGGCTCCCCAGGCCTGTGGCGTCATGTTTCTCAGTGTGGGGCAAGTGTGGCTGGTTTTCCTGTTCCCCTCTTAGTCCCTTCAGCACTTCTCTTTTCACTGCCTCCTCTCGTTTCTAAAAGAACAAAAATGTGCATTTTTTCCCACCAGTAGTTTCCAGTTGCAAATGAAAGTATCTAAATTAAATCGCATCCACCTTTTTAGGAGTGCAGCGAGGAACTACCCCGCCAAGCATTTGAAGCACGCTATCTATGCTTGATACAAGAAAACAGTTTTACAGGAAATTACAAAGAATGTGAAGAAAACAGTTTTACAGGAAATTACAAAGAACGTGGGGAATAATTGCCCATGTTTTCATTACCCAGTGACACATAATATCTTGGAGTATTTCTACAGAGGCCGTTTCTTTCTTTTCTTTTCTGTTGTTCTGGGGTCTTAGTTTACGAGCATATTTTTTCATCATAGCTGTGATTACCTTTGCTCCTAACGTTCTACATAAGCATGTCTGCTTACTACAAACCTCATAACTATCCATTGAGTTCAGTTCAGTTCAGTCGCTCAGTCGTGTCCGACTCTCTGCGACCCCACGCCAGGCCTTCCTGTTAATCACCAACTCCCGGAGTTCACTCAAACTCATGTCCACTGAGTCGGTGATGCCATCCAGTCATCTCATTCTCTGTCGTCCCCTTCTCCTCCCGCCCCCAATCCTTCCCAGCATCAGAGTCTTTTTCCAGTGAGCCAACTCTTCGCATTGGAGTTTCAGCTTTAGCATCAGTCCTTCCAATGAACACCCAGGACTGATCTCCTTTAGAATGGACTGGTTGGATCTCCTTGCAGTCCAAGGGACTCTCAAGAGTCTTCTCCAGCACCCCAATTCAAAAGCATCAATTCTTCAGCTCTCAGCTTTCTTCACAGTCCAACTCTCACATCCACACATGACCACGGGAAAAACCATAGCCTTGACTAGACGGACCTTGGTTGGATGCATGATATTTCTTCCGATGAAGCACTCTACTTAACCACTTCCTGCTCCGAGATGTTTGGCACACCTCGCTGCTTGTGTCTTCTCATCAGCGTGACCCATGAGTCTTCCAGGCCCCGAGTGCACAGGCAGCACTGTCAGCCACAAGACCGTAAGTGGCAGCTCAGCCAGTTTCCCCTGTTTCCCAGCTGTTTCCCGTGAAGTGATGGGACCGGATGCCATGATCTGAGTTTTCTGAACGTTGAACTTCCAGCCAGCTTTTTCACTCTCCTCTTTCACTTTCATCGAGAGGCTCTTTAGTTCCTCTTCACTTTCTGCCATTAGAGTGGTGTTCATCTGCGTATCTGAAGTTGTTGATATTTCTTCTGGCAATCTTGACTCCAGATTGTGATTCATCCCGCCTGGCATTGCACATGATGTAGTGACAGATTTTATTTTGTTGGGTTCCAATACCACTGTGGGTGGTGACTGCAGGCATAAAATTAAAAGACACTTGCTCCTTGGAAGGAAAGCTATGACAAATCTAGGCAGTGTATTAAAAGCAGAGACATCACTTTGACAACAAAAGTCCACATAGTCAGAGCTATGGTTTTGCCAATAGTTGTGTGTAGATGTGAGGTTTGGACTATAAACAAAGCTGAATACTGAAAAATTGGTGCTTTTGAACTGTGGTGCTGGAAAAGACTCGCGACTCCGTTGGACTGCAAGGAGATGAAACCAATCAATCCTAAAGGAAATAACCCTGAATATTCATTGGAAGGACTGATGCTGAAGCTGAAGCTCCACTACTTTGGCCACTTGATACAAAGATCCAACTCATTGGAAAAGACCCTGATGTTGGGAAAATTGAAGACAAAAGAAGAGGGCAGCAGAGGATAAGATGGTTGGATAGCATCACCGACTCGATGGACATGAATTTGAGCAAACTCTGGGAGACAGTGAAGGACACGGAAGCCTGGCATGCTGCATCCATGGGGTCAAAAAAAGTTGGACACGATTTAGCAACTGAACAACAGCAACATCTACCAGTAGCCAAGAAGGATGTTTGTAATGAGGAAACGCCACAGTGCTTAAACCTGGCCTTCCCTGACCTTCCCTGAATTCCAAAGGTTTTCAAACAGTTGCTAATCAAGGGAGGAGCCGCCAAGAAACCGCCTGAATGAGATTAAAGGGACCACAGAAGCTCATCAGATTAAGAGACCCATCATCTGAGATGGGACCGAGAAAAAAGAAAGTGAAAGGTGCTCAGTCGTTGCGTCTGACTGTCTGCGGCCCCAGGGACTATACAATCCCCGGGACTCTCCAGGCCAGAACACTGGAGGGGGCAGCCGTTTGCTTCTCCAGGGGATCTTCCCAACCCAGGGAACGAACCCAGCTCTCCCACAGTGCAGGCTGATTCTTCATTGCAGGCTGAGCCATCAGGGAAGCCCTGAGATGAGATTAAGGGATTACAAACCTGCTCAGCCCCTCATCTTGTCAGCAACCCAACCCTGGAACCATTGTTCTAAAACTTCTCATCAAATCCTCACGGGCTGATGTGTGTGTGTGTGTGAGTCGCTCAGTCCTGTGGACTCTTTGTGATCCCACGGTCTGTCCATGGAATTCTCTAGGCAAGCATACTGGAGTGAGCTGCCATTTCCTTCTCCAGGGGATCTTCCCAACCCAGAAATAAAACCCAAGTCTTCTGCATCATAGGCGGATTCCTCACCATCTGAACCACCAGGGAAGCATAGTTTTTGGAGGCAGGAGCCCACCATGTCCCCCTTTGCCTGGTTAAATAATCAAGCTGTCCTTTCCTCCCTCACCCAAAACTGTCTCCAAGATTCAATTCAGCATCAGTGTACAGAGAAGCTGAGCTCTGGGTAACGTGCTGGAGCATGAGAAGTGAGGTGGCCAAGATGGAAGCCAAGGAGGATGAGAGGACACTTTCTAAAAAGACAAATAGGACTTCAAATAACATAGGCAAAACTCCATGGAACATTCCCTCGGTGGTGATTACATGACATGCCAACAGTATCTACAGACATCTCAAGGAACAAAGGGCAAAGATAATCTATAAATAAACAAGGAGCGCTAGCAGAGCTGGGGAGGTGGGGGTTCACTCTGCCTGGGAGGGCTGCTCACCTAGGTCTTGACAAACAAGGAGCTCACTGGCTAGACAAAGGGGAAAGCACATGCAGGCAGAGGAAATAGCATGAGCAGAAGTCCAGGTTCTGAAACCTGGTCTTAGAACCAAGGTGGGTCTTCCCTGGTGACCTGGTGGTTAAGAATCCACCTTCCATCTAGGGGACATGGTGCAATGCCTGATTGGGCAACTGAGATCCCCTTACTGCGGAGCAACTGAGCCTGAGCTGCAACTAGAGAAAGGAAAAAAAGGTATGTTCAAGGACCCTCAACCAGGGCATGTGGCTGCAGTAAGGTGAGGCTGGGGACAGGTTCTGGAGAGCCCTGATGCTGTGTGCTGTGCAATGAAGAGTTTGCCTGGCCCTGTTTCTCATCCGACCTCTGTGGTGAACACTAAACCCTTGGAATTTGCTGAGTGATTCTGTTACTCATGGTGGCCCCTGGTCACACCTGTTGTTGCTTAGTCGCTAAGTCGTGTCTGACTCTTTGTGACCCCACGGACGGCAGCGCCTGGCTTTCCTGTCCGTCACTATCTTCTGGAGTTTGCTCAAACTCACATCCGCTGAGTCAGTGATGCTATCTAACCATCTCATCCTCTGTCGTCCCCTTCTCCTCCCACCTTCAATCTTTCCCAGCATCAGGGTCTTTTCCAATAATTCAGCTCTTCACATCAGGTGACCAAAGTGATGGAGCTTCAGCTTCACCATCAGTCCTTCCAATGACTATTCAGGGTTGATTACAGAATGTAATGAGTTTAATAATATCTGTTGGAATAGGGTCACTTAAAGTAGGCTTATTAAGCAAAGATGCTCTAATTCAAGTCACAGTTTTACAAAAAATTTACAAATAGATGTTTGTGTTACAAATAATTTATGAGAATTTGGAGTTCATATTGAAATGATATTTCAATACAAAAAAAAAAAACCCAACTGAAAGAAATGAAAAAGTTACCCAAAAATGGAGAACAAAAAGTAGCTCCTTGTTTTTTATTTAAAAAATAAGTAAAAAGCAAGAATATCTTTTAACTGCATGCTAAGTCGGAGAAGGCAATGGCAAGCCACTCCAGTACTCTTGCCTAGAAAATCCCATGGACAGAGGAGCCTGGTGGGCTGCAGTCCATGGGGTCACTACTAGTTGGACACGACTGAGCGACTTCACTTTCACACATTGGAGAAGGAAATGGCAACCCACTCCAGTGTTCTTGCCTGGAGAATCCCAGGGACGGGGGAGCCTGGTGGGCTGCCGTCTATGGGGTCGCACAGAGTCGGACACAACTGAAGCGACTTAGCAGCAGCAGCAGCATGCTAAGTACTATGCTCCATGCTGATGATAAGCTTTCACTCCAAGTGAGGGAAATATCATTCAAGATGCCTTCAAGGATCTCGAAATTCAGAAGGGGAACACAAAACTTAGCAGACAGATAATGCTCATAAGACGACATGGTGGGCCAATGAAAGAGATTTCTTCAGTATAACTGCAGCTGAGGTGAAATTAAAGATCCAGTTTGTAATAGCGACGCCCTTCCTCATCCCATTCAGACTATTGTTTTTAACCTTGTAATAGGACCTGAGAATGCCATTTAAATGAAAACACTAAAGTAAATGTGCCCATTTAAAATGGTCCACAATAATCACAAAAGTCCACAAGAGTCCACACTAATCCATTGTAAATTAAATGGCATAACGCTGGCTTAAAACTACGTAGACAGAATAGAATAGAGTACAGAAGCAGTATTTGATCTAAGTATGGTATTCCAAATCAGTGAAGAGAGTATGGGTTATTCAATAAATGGTTGGAAATAAATTTTAATTTGGAGGAAAAATTATATTATATCCACAGTTTTTCTTATTGACAAATTCTGGTTGGATCAAAGATTAAGTAACTTTAAAGCACATGAACAACTATAAGAAACCAGTATTTTAAAAATCTTGAGTCAAATGAGATCTTTCTAAACATGACACCAAAGTTAGAAATTCTAGAAGGAAAATGCTCATAGATTTTTGGTTGGGTTAAATTTTTAAACTTCTGAATTATAGAAAACTGTCAAAAATAAAGGTAAAAATTAAAACCGCAACAAAACAAAAAGCAACCTATGTTAAGGGAATTCTTCCACAGTCCAGTGGTTTGGACTCGACACTTCTACTGCAGGGGGCTGGGATTTGATCCCTATTTGGGGCTTCCCTGGTGGCTCAGAGGGTAAAGCATCTACCTGCAATGTGGGAGACCTGGGTTCGATCTCTGGGTGGGGAAGATTCGGGAAGATTCCCCTGGAGAAGGAAATGGCAACCCACTCCAGTATTCTTTCTGGAAAACCCCATGGATGGAGAAGCCTGGTGGGCTACAGTCCATGGAGTTGCAAAGAGTCGGACACGACTGAACGACTTCACTTTCACTTTGGGGAACTAACATCCCACAAGCCTCATGGTGTAGCCGACAAGACAAAGCAAAGCCTAGGTCATCTGGACTGATATCCTTAAGACATACAAAGAGCTCTTATAAATGAATAAGAAAAATGTGACTTCCCTGATAAAATGGGAAAATGAAAATGCAACTCACAAGAAGAAGCTTTGCGAATAATCATGTGGGAAGATAGTGTTCTTATTAATAGTCAAAGAAATGCAAATTTCATCTCGATAAATGATGGTGAAGATATTAAGCCTGAAAACATCAGCTTGTGCAGACATTATTATGTGCTGATGGTGGCAAGATACCTCAGTAGAAATCTTCTAGATGGGAATTTGGAAATACGTGTGAAAGACTAAAAGGAGAAAAGAAAATAGAGGCAGCCTGATGAGAAGAGACGCTGAAGGGAATATTTTTGAACTAGCCCTTTTCAGGAAGTATGTCTTATTATTACCTAATATATGCTTCAGGTCAAGGTTGCAGAGCGGCTTTCTCTAGAGGCCTCCTGGGCCCGCAGGCGGCCACCTTCTCCCTGTCCTCAGGTGGCTTTACTCCCACGTTGTCTCCTCTTCCTACAAGGACACTAGTCGTTAGATTAAGGCTCCACCCTTATTCAACCTGAAGTATTCTTAAAGCCCTGTTTCCAAATACAGTCATATTAAGGGTTAAGACGTCAACATAGGGATTTGAAAAGTGTGAAAGTGTTGCCTCTGACTCTTTGTGACCCCACGGTCTGTAGCCTGTCAGGCTCCTTTGTCCACGGGATTCTCCAGACAAGAATACTGGAGTGGGTTGCCATGCCCTTCTCCAGGGGATTTCTCCACCCAGGGATTGAACTCGGGTCTCCTGCATTGCAGGCAGATTCTTTACCATCTGGGTCAAATAGTGAAAAAGTGGAAAGAACCTAATGTTACAGAAAGTAAAATATTACACAGCTGCACATGTCATGAAGTCAGTTTATATTTATTAACATGGAAGGCTGCCATGATATAGGACATGGTTGTTTTTTGTTTAATTTTTTGGCCACACCCTGCAGCTTGTAGGATCTTAGTTCCCCAACCAGGGATGGAACCGAAGCCTTTCACAGTGAAACCTGGAAGTCTTAACCACTGGATCACCAGGGAATTCCCTGTGACTTGTTCCTTAACAAGTTTTAAAACAATAGGCATAGTATGATCACACTTTGGCAAAAGTATCTGTGTGTATTTGAAAAATAAAGCTTATGCCCTCCAAGGTAAATAAAGTGACATCTGGAGAGTGGAGTTCGGAAAAATTGCATATTCAATTTTATATTTTTATGAATAATATATAATGAATATCTTAACCTTTATGATACAGGAGGAAAAAAGTTATTTTCAAAGGAACAGATCAGTCCTAAATTTATTTCTCCCAGGATTATTTAAAGAAATGGCAAATTCTGATTGCTAGTTATTTTGCATAAATAATTGCGAATTGTGAGCCGAAGTGACTCTACAGGGTGCATGCACACAGAGGTCACTGACATGAGGCAGATTACAACCTTGAGTGGAAGTGATTCATTTGCAGAAAAATTATGAACATAATAAAAAGTTCATTAGGGCTTGCCTTGTGGTCCAGTGGTGGGCGTCTGCCTGTCAATGCAGGGGGACTCAGGGTTGATCCCTGATCTGGGCAGATCCCATATGCCTCAGAACAACTGAGCCCGTGGGCTGCAGCTACTGAGCCCACAGGCCACAATTACTGAAGCCTGCGTGCCTAGAGTCTGCTCCGCAACAAGAGAAGCCACACACCGCAACGCGAGTGGCCCCCATTTGCTGCAACTAGAGAAAGCCTTTGTCAGCAATGAAGACCGAGTGCAGAGAAAAATACATAAATCTTTAGAAAGGTAATTAACCAACAGAACGTATAGGTGTGTTTTGGTTAATTTGATTACTGTAGCCTGTCAAACTAAGTAAGTTAAACCAAAAAGCCCTGCTAAAATAGACAGATAGACTGACAAACTTCAAAGACAGTAGATTCTTTGTTTAGTCACGTGGATTCCTGTGCACAATTCCAACACCAACTGAACGGAGTTTCACAAATAAATTCACTCTCACAACCAGGACACAGAACCAACACAACCGCACATGCTAGTTTAGCCCCTGTTTGGTTTGCCCACTAATGCAGTCCTGAGTGGCAGTTCTTTCCTTTCAGTGAAAAAATCATCCCAATTTGCTGCTAATTTTGAGGTAGTTTTTGTACTTGAAGAACCACAATTCAAGGTAGCTTCCTCAAATTCGAAGACCTCAGCCAGGAAATGTCGCCTAGTGTGACGGCCCTTCAGACTAAGCACCACTCCAGTGTAGCTTTCTTTCGCATGGTTGATGGGAATGTTGTAGCCAGAACCTTCACGATACAGCCTGATTTGCCTGAACAGAAGAAACAGGTCTTTCTCTGTTAGGTTGAAAGGTGGCATCAAGGATGGAAATTCATGTCCTGATTTTTCAACATCCTCAAATATTTAACTAACTGATTTATTGGAACAAGCGAAAGCATAATGCCTTTCAACCTCTCTTGGGATTATCAAGTAGCTGATTGCAACCTTTCACAATCCTTCAGCATATGGGTTGCATAATCTTTAGGGAATTCTGCAGAATGTACTGATAATGTTTCCCACTTTGACATTCAAGTTAATTATCACTATTGAATCTTTAATACTTAAAAAAAATATGTTGCTTAATTTGTTCATGAATCAGTGGTTTAATAAATGCCAGCATATATACTGAATTATGTTAATGTTTAATATCTTTTAAGCAGTTGAAAGTGCATTAAAAATTAAAATAAAATTAATTCCCACTTTCCCATTCTTACACTTTAGGTAATGTTATTTTACACTGTGCTATAGTGTTCTGCAAGTTGACATTCAGTGTTTTGAATTAATGAACTTTGTGATTTATTTACTGCCTGGGGTGTTGTTCACTGATTTTTCAATTACTGTAAAACTGTATACATCACAGCATGAGACCCTGAGCAATCAGATGAAAGGCACTAGGGGAGTTTTCCTTTTAAATGGAATCACGTAATAAAGACAGAAGACTAAATTAACATCTCTAATATGCCAGCCAGGAACACTGAACTCCGTGTTGGTCGGCTTGTGAATGACCTTGCAGAAGTGAGCCTTTGAGAAACAGAAGGTTCAGGAAAGCCTGATCTCCCACCCTTGAGTCACTGCAAACGTTCATGACAAACCATCGTCATCCACAACACTAAAAAGCAAGAGATTCTAGGATGCAGTGTATGAGCAAGTGGCAGCCAAGATTTTCAAAGTCCTGATGCGTCATTTCTTCTTATCAGTGTTTGGAATGGCCACAAGTGATGGCTACGCTTTTCACCAACACCTGTGACCATGCATTTGACTTCTTTCCATATTTCTTTCAGTAAGCACTGACAAGATTCCTAGCCCTGCCCTGGGCTCCAACAGCTGAGGCAACAGAACACAGAGATGACATTCCCCCAGAGCTGGGTTGTTTTTTTTTTTAGTCTCTTGAAAGTCTTGTGTCACTGCCAGGAGGAGCATCCGTGTAGAACACGGCCCCAGCGAGGAGACTCACGGGGAGGTGAGGCGAGGCGAGGAGAGGCTCCCATGATCACAGAAGAGTCAAACGCCCAGTGGGGAACCCAGAGAAGCTGCTGGCGAGGTGACAGGAGCAGCAGACGGGCTCAGTGGGAGTCCAGACGGAGCCCCAGCAAGCCACCTCCCTGATGAACCCACAACCACAGGGGGCCCAGCCTCCTCAGCCAGCTTGACCCACTCACCCAGGCTTCCCAAACCCACAGGAACTTCGCATGTGCCAATAGAAAGGGAAGCTCTTCATCTGGTGTGAAGGGTTCACTTCAAAACGAAGAACACAGGCAGGAAGGACAGACCTGTTAATGCCTCAGAAAAAACGGGCCTGACGACAAAGTGCTGCATGCACCATGAATGCCCCACGAGGCCGGATCGCCCCTGGGTTACTCAGGCAATCTGAGACCAAACCACACGGAATGCCAGAAGGCAGCCTGTGCGTGAGGTGAGGGGTAGCTGTGTATTAGCTCATACTAAGAAACCTTCACTAGAGATGTCTTCAGGGCTTCCCTGATGTCTCAGACAGTAAAGAATCCACCTGCAATGCAGGAGACCTGGGTTTGATCCCTGGATTGGGAAGATCCCCTGGAGGAGGGCACGGGAACCTACTCCATTCTGGCCTGGAGAATCCCCATGGACAGAGGAGCCTGGCAGGCTACAGCCCATGGGGTCACAGTCAGACAGCACTGAGTGACTGAGCACGGCACAGAGACCTCTTCAAGAAAACTAGAGATTCCAAGGGAGCATTTCATGCAAAGATGCGCTCGATAAAGGACAGAAATGGTGTGGACCTAACAGAAGCAGAAGATATTAAGAAGAAGTGGCAAGATACACAGAAGAACTGTACAAAAAAGATCTTCACGACCAAGATAGTCATGATGGTGTGATCACCCACCTAGAGCCAGACATCTTGGAGTGTGAAGTCAAGTGCGCCTTAGAGAGCATCACTATGAACAAAGCTAGTGGAGGTGATGGAATTCCAGTTGAGCTAGTTCAAATCCTAAAAGATGATGCTGTGAAAGTGCTGCATTCAATATGCCAGCAAATTTGGAAAACTCGGCAGTGGCCACAGGACTGGAAAAGTTTAGTTTTCATGTCAGTCCCAAAGAAAGGCAATGCCAAAGTATGCTCAAACTACTGCACAATTGCACTCATCTCACAGGCTAGCAAAATAATGTTCAAAATTCTCCAAGCCAGGCTTCAACAGTACATGAACCGAGAACTTCCACATGTTCAAGCTGGATTTAGAAAAGGAACAGGAACAAGAGATTAAATTGCCAACAACTGTTGGATCATAGAGAAAGCAAGAGAGTTCCAGAAAAGCACCTACTAGTGCTTCATTGACTATGCTAAAGCCTTTGATAGTGTGGATCACAACAAACTGTGGAAAATTCTTCAAGAGATGGGAATATGAGACCATCTTACCTGCCTCCTGAGAAACCTGTATGCAGGTCAGGAAGCAACAGTTAGAACTGGACATGGAACTACAGACTTGTTCCAAATAGTGAAAGTAGTACGTCAAGGCTGTATACTGTCACCCTGCTTATTTAACATATATGCAGAGTACATCATGAGAAATGCTGGGCTGGATGAAGCACAAGCTGGAATCAAGATTGACAGGAGAAATATCAATAACCTCAGATATGCAGCTGACACCACCCTTATGGCAGAAAGCGAAGAAGTAAAGAGTCTCTTGATGAAAGTGAAAGAAGGGAGTGAAAAAGTTGGCTTAAAACTCAACATTCAGAAAATGAAGATTACGGCATCTGGTCCGATCACCTCATGGCAAATAGATCGGAAAACTATGGAAACAGTGAGAGGCTTCATTTTCTTGGTCTCTAAAATCACTGCAGATGGTGACTGCAGCCATGAAATTAAAAGACTCTTACTCCTTGGAAGGAAAGTTATGATCAGCCTTCAGTTCAGTTCAGTCACTCAGTCGTGTCCGACTCTTTGCGACCCCATGAATCACAGCACGCTAGGCCTCCCTGTCCATCACCAACTCCCAGAGTTCACTCAAACTCACGTCTATTGAGTCAGTGATGCCATCCAGCCATCTCATTCTCTGTCAATCCCTTCTCCTCCTGCCCCCAATCCCTCCCAGCATCAGAGTCTTTTCCAGTGAGTCAACTCGTCGCATGAGGTGGCCAAAGTATTGGAGCTTCAGCTTTAGCATCAGTCCTTCCAATGAACACCCAGGACTGATCTCCTTTAGGATGGACTGGTTGGATCTCCTTGCAGTCCAAGAGATTCTCAAGAGCCTTCTCCAACACCACAGTTCAAAAGCATCAATTCTTCGGCGATCAGAACCTAGACAGCATATTAAAAAACAGAGACATTACTTTGCCAACAAAGGTCCGTCTAGTGAAAGCTATAGATTTTCCAGTAGTCATGTATGGATGTGAGAGCTGAACTATAAAGTTGAGTGCCAAAGAATTGATGCTTTTGAACTGTGGTGTTGGAGTCCCTTGAACTGTAAGATCAAACCAATCAATCCTAAAGGAAATCAGTCCTGAATATTCATTGGAAGGACTGATGCTGAAGCTCAAGCTTCAATTCTCTGGCTACCTGATGCAAAGATCGAACTCACATAAGAGACTTCAAGCTCTAGTTTTAGGAACTTTATTCCTGTCTCAAAAACATAACGTCCGTTTTCTAGAATTTTCCTCATTCTGCTCTGGCATCTCTTAGCTGGTGAATCTGCCCTCAGTCCTTTGGCCACCTCCAGTTAGAACAGGTGCCCCTGCAAAGCCATTGCCTCCCTGGGCACAGGGCTGGTCCCCAGTCACTGTGTCGTACAAGCTTCCACCTGGCCTGACCACCTCCCGCCCCCGCTGCCCGCCGCTTTTCTTCAGGCTGTGCTCGGCTACATTCAGGATCTGTTTCCCAACTAGGGATTGAACCCATGCCCCCTGCATTGGGAGTGTACAGTCTTAACCACTGGGCTGCCAGGGAAGTGTCATGACCCCTCGGTTCTTTTCCCCAATCCTGTTCCCTGCTTACAACCTTTCCTGACCCAGGTTCGATCCCTGGGTGGGGAAGATCCCCTAGAGGAGGGCAGGGCAACCTACTCCAGTGTTCTTGCCTGGAGAATCCCATGGACAGGGGCGCCTGGCGAGCTATAGTCCAGGGGGTCACAGAGAGTCAGACACGACTGAGCGACTGAGCAGAGCACAGACCCTTGCACCAGGTGCTCAGGGTGGCCCCTCTGATCGTCACACTGTCTTCCGCCTCCTCCTTGATTTGAACCAGCCCTTTGATGAGGCCTGTATAAGCCCCTCCTGGAGCTCCTTACCCGGGACAGGTCCGCACCATGCCGGCCCTGCTTCCTCCAGCTGAGAAGAGCAAGGCAGTTCAGGAAATTTTGCTTTTGAGAGACAAGGAGAAAACCTTATTTTATTTAAATAGTTATCTATTATAAACGTGTCTTTTGGCGCTCTGGACCTTGGTTGCTGCACAGGGGCATGCTCTCGTTGGGGAGCGCGGGGGCGACTCTCTGGTTACCGGGTTTCTCCTGGCAGGGGCTTCTCTTTTCACAGAGCGCAGGCTCTCGGGCACGAAGCCGTCAGCGGCCATGGCTCGCAGGCTCCAAAGCGCAGGCTCACGTGTCGTGGCTCACGGGCTTAGTTGCCCCACAACATGCAGGACCTTCCCGGCTGAGAGAGCGAACCAGCGTACCGTACATCGCAAGGCAGACTGTTCCTCACTGGACCACCAGGGAAGCCCTACATCAACTCTTATAAATAATGTTTGTGAGACCCGGTGGATTTCTGATCCCTTCCTCAGTAAAGCGGGATGGTATGTATCTCAGAGCCATCACTCCAAACATTCAGTTCAGTTCAGTCGCTCAGTCGTGTCCGACTCTCCGCGACCCCATGAATCGCAGCACGCCAGGACTCTCTGTCCATCACCAACTCCCAGAGTTCACTCAAACTCATGTCCATTGAGTCGGTGATGCCATCCAGCCATCTCATTCTTTGTTGTCCCCTTCGCCTCCCGCCTTCAGTCTTTCCCAGCATCAGGGTCTTTTCAAATGAAGGTTGTACAGTTACAGTTCATCCAATGAGACGGTTCACCAAGAACAGGACCAGACCCTGGAGTCCCTGGCTTGAGTCATCTCTCTTGTCATTCAGTGTTCCCTGATCAGAGACAAGTGCTGTAAAAATAAATAGGCCACAGGATCCAGCTGTTGCAAGCTCTGAGGAGCAGAAGAGCTATTAGAGTTTCTGTGCCATAACCACCAAAGGGGTCCTAAAAGCGACGCAGCCCCTGGAAAGTGGTACAAGTATCTTGGTGAGTAAATCCCTGCCCAGAAGTGCCCAGGAAATTCATTTTAAAGGCTCTGTTTTAGGGTTCTGAAGAGCCTGGATGAAGAGACCCAGCGTAGGTTGCAGTGAATGGAGGTTAAATGTTCCTAGAAAGTCGTAACTCTTTCATCTCCAGCTCAGGTGACTTGTGGATATAGTGTGGTCAGCTGCACCCTAGACCCACTCAGGGCCCTGTACAGCCTGGCTGGTGATCTCCAGACCCTGCGAGAAGGTGGCAACAGCCTGGGAGAGTGACAGAGGGAAGATTCAGGGATACATCCCACCCTTAGTCTCCGAGACAAGTGGGTCACTTTGGCCCCAGTTAGGAGAAGTGGTGAATTCCCCCAACCAAATGTCAGAGTTGTGATGCAGAGAGTGGACAGCAGCCCTGGATATTTGGGGAACCAACCACATCATTTCCTCTTATCTCTTCCGAGAGAGCAGCTTACTGCTACACGTCTGCTCCCAAGAGATCAGTCCCCAAAATGCCCCACCTGGACTGCAGGAGACGAGGTCAAAAGATGCTGCTGCCCCAGCAGCTGGGGGTGACGTTGGCAGAGAAGCCGGGAGGGCAGAGGCCTGCTGCGCTGACCTGCCGCCCCTTCCCTTGCAGACGCTGTGAGAGCAGCGTTGACAGTCTGAGACCTCTTGATGTTCCTGCTCCCCTTAAGCTTGTCTCAGCAACTATGACTCTAGATGGTCAGCGTTTACCCTGGTCTTTAGCCTTCATCTTACATCTAATTTTTAAGCTTCATAATGAATATGAACGAACGCACTTACTAAGGATTCACTTAGTGTCTGATTCTTTGTGTGTGGTTTTTGTCACAGCGACTGCAAACTCCTCCAGGAGGATCATCGGCAGAAATATTGCCTCTAGCATTTACACTGGGAAATACTTGATTGCTTTCTGCTTATTGTTAATTCAGGGAGGCCGTTCATTCTTAAAATGTAAACTCTTTGCAATCGAATCAAATGACTTAGGTCTTCACCTCCAGCCAGGCTGCCTGGCCTTTCCTTACAGCCCCCAAAAGGTGTCCAGGCGTCCCCAGCACACCTAACTCGCCTGTCCCATTGTCTGAAAATGTGTTTCCTTCTTTCCCAGAGTCTCCCTACTGACTCCGACCAAATACACTGCAAACGTTCCTGTATTCTTTGGGGATCCCACATCACCTACTGGAATCCATGAACCAGCCCTCCAAGATCACACATCACACTTGATACTTGCGTGAATATTTTTCTGGGAATCACCCATGGTTTTCGTTATATTCTCAAAGGGTCCATGACCCTCTGATCCATAAGGATGGAAATGGCCTGGCATTTTTAATCGACACTCTCATTAAGTTATACTTGCCAAAGTCAAGCAGCCTCTGGGCTGACCCCCTAACTTCACAGTCCTTCCGGTCCGTTCTGCTCACTCACGCCACTTACTGACCATCAGTGCAACACGACGGTCACCGTCCTTCATTCTCTCCCATCCCCCAGCCCACAGGAGCCACTCAGTGGTTCTGCCACAGCCCTTTATTCTTAATTAGCTGCTTCCCTACCTAGAACTCAACCCCTGTGTCTCCCCACACCCATCCCCACCCCACAGTTCAAGGACCAGCCAAAGACACAACATCCCAGACCAGGACCAGCCCAGAGGTAGAGTTTAGTTTCAGATGACAGGAGACCTGACGAGGGGTGTGGGCCCTGGGGTCGACAGGACTGGAAACGTCTGCATGGAGTTGAAAACCTTGAAAAAGGATGAGCTCTCCGAGGTTTCAACCTTGAGAATGAAAGAGCTCTCCAAGGTAAACAAAAGCGAAAACAGTCAAGTGTTTATGCTCAGTGTCTGCAGCACTTCGGTGCCGGACCCAGGGCTCTGCAAAAAGAACCCACTTGAACTCTTACAGAACAAATGTGGAATGTTACATTAGACACAAAACATCTGATGGGGGGATGGGAGCTTCATAAGGTTAAAATTTGCCTGCAAGATACTGTGAACAAAGTACTTTGCAAAAAATAGGTGAATTATTTCTCTAGTCTTTGCCTCAAAAATTGTAATTTAGAAAAGCACTGGCGTTGAAAGTGGTTTAAAGTGGCGAACAAAAAGTCAAATGCCGTCCTTAATAGGTGCCTATTAAACATCCCTGATGTATGTTTCAGGGATATGATGGCAGTCAGTCGACAGTAGAAAGAAGGAAAGTACACTTTGCATTAATGATTAGCAACTCGGTGTCACAGGCATTTCCACAATCACTGTAACCTATGCAACTCCGTCCTTAATAGGTGCCTATTAAACATCCCTGATGTATGTTTCAGGGATATGATGGCAGTCAGTCGACAGTAGAAAGAAGGAAAGTACACTTTGCATTAATGATTAGCAACTCGGTGTCACAGGCATTTCCACAATCACTGTAACCTATGCAACTCACCCTAGGCATAATTATTTAGGAAAGAATTCACGTCTTCCTAGTGGCACATTCTAAACCACCGCTGTTGGTCTCTGAGGAGAAACTGTGTCCGCGGTTAGGTTAGGTGTTTAACGTTATGAGTCAGCATTAATATTAAACTAGGGCCGCAGAGAGAACACAAAGCCGGGGTGGGGCACAGCCGAAGACCCACGCGGGAGACGGAGGCAGGCGACTGGGAGCGGCCCAGCTCGCAGTTACTGCGCCGGCAGACCAAGCAGGAAGCTGGCGGCGCTGCAGGCGGGCCCGTGCCTCCTAAAGGCCCCGGGCGATACCGCGTTCCCGCAGCGCTCCGTCCCCCTTTGCAGAGGACAGCGGGTGGAGTCAGGGCTGGGCGAGCCTGGCCAGCTGCAGCGGAGCGGGGTCCCAGCCTTAGGCACAGAGCTCCGCGAGCCTGGCTTCTCCCCGGGTCCCCACCGGCTTGGCAGCGGTTTCGGGATGCCCCGCCCCCTCCCCCAGGGCTCTCTGTGCTCTCTGGAGCTCCGCGCACGGGAGCCCCTGATTTTCATTTATTTATTTCTTTAAAGGCATTTATTTATTGATCTGGCGGCTCTGGGCTTCTCTGTGCTCTCTGGACCTCCGCGCACAGGAGCCCCTGATTTTCATCTATTTTCTTAAACGCATTTATTCATTGACCTGGCGGCTCTGGGTCTTGCTGTGCTCAGGCTTCCTCTCGTTGCGGTTCACGGGCTTTTCACTGCGGCGTCTCTTCTCGCCGTGGAGCGCCGGCTCTGGGAGCGCGGGCTCCAGTAGTCGTGGCTCGGCGGCTCGGGAGGTGGGGTCCCGGGCTCCAGAGCGAAGGGTCAGTGGCTGTGACTCACAGGCTCAGGCGCTCTGTGGCGGGTGGGATCTTCCCAGACCAGGGATCAAACTCACGTCCTCTGCATTGGCAGGCAGAGTCTCATCCACTGGACCACCAGGGAAGTTCGAGCTCTTTATTTATTTTTTAACAAATATTTGTGTATTTGGCTGCGCCGGGTCGTACTTGAGGCAAGCAGGACCTTTTAGTTGTGGCATTCGAACTCTTAGTTGTGACAGGCGAGATCTAGTTCCTTGACGAGACAGGGAACCTGGGCCCCCAGCACTGGGAGCACGGAGCCTTAGCCACTGGACCATCAGGAAGTCCCGGGAGTCCTTGAAGCACCCTCAGCCCCAAAGCTGGCTTCCCATGGCAGCCCATCAGTGTTCAGACCACACCACCCAACTCTGCCCCAGGTCTAGAGAAATTCCAAGTAGGAGCCCTCGGCCATCACGGCTCTTCTTGTTGCACACGTGACGAAACAGGCACCTGGAAGAGCCAAGAGCCGGGCCTGCACCCTGATCTACCCCCAGTCCAGAAGATGAGTGCCGAGTCCCCATGCGGCCAGCTGACAGTGACGTGGGGGAGCTGGCTGCTTGGGAAGTGACAGTGTGGTGCCTCAGGACTCCTGAGCACCTGGACCTTTGAGGACCATCAGGAAGGCCTGATTCCAGTCGACTGGAAGTTTTCCTTTCACAAAGTTACCTCCTGCCCTGGCCAAACCTTTCCATGCCTTTCCTCTGGAAATGGTCTTGGATGCCCCTTGCCATCATCACCCAGCTGTGGGCACAGGGACTCCTGTCTACTAGACTCCCTTGAAAATGCAGTGAGTGCCGGCAAAGGATGGGAGGCCAGAGCGACAGCAGTTTTTGATGCTGTTCTAGAGTAAGGCCCACAGCACAGAAAGTCAAACTCCGGCAGCAGGTGTTTGCAGCAACGTCAGCAGCAAGGGCTGCTCTGGTGGCTCAGTCAGTAAAGACTCTGCCTGCAAGGTAGGAGATCCGGGTGTGATCCCTGCGTCAGGAAGGAAATATCAACCCACTCCAGTATTCTTGTCCTGGAAATCCCATGGACAGAGGAGTCTGGTGGGCTATAGTCCAGGGGGTCACAAAGAGTCGGACATGCCTGAGTGACTAAACAGCAACAAGCAAGGGAGCAGGAAGGCAACCTCAGATCCACTCCATCTTGGTCTCTGAATTAGGACAGTTTTCAAGGGGAGAACAAAGAACCTGGAATTAATCATCTTCTTGTGACATTTCCTAATCGTCGTTTCGGGAGTCAGGATGTCTCTGTTGGTGATCCTCTGGCCAGATGATCCATGGCTCAGGCATCCGTGAGCTCATCTTGCCCTGAGTCTTTCTGTTGGTGATGATTTGTATAACAGCAATTTTACTATGTTAGTATTAGCGACAACAGCAATCTTTGTCATCTGACTCTGACAAAGTGTTCAGTTGGCAAAGGACTGAGGTCAGAGGGGACAGGAAAGGGACTGAGGTTTGAATGGAGAGGTTAGTCATAAACTCCGTAAGGGAGCTCAGTTTTGTGGGACTCGATTTCCCTGTCAGTGACCAAGTCCTTGACCTGAAAGCTGCCTCGGGTGCCATGTCTTCATGAAGGGCTTTGGCTGGCTCACAAAAGCCTGGCAGCTCATAGACTTTGGAGAGTCCCCATCCTGCCTTCTTTCCACCAATTAGAGCTTGTGCGGCCCTTTCCTCTCTCCTCATTGGTTTAGGCAGATGGCCCAGGTCATCAGCAACTGAAGCTGAGACATGGGCTGAGCTGACTCACTGAGGAACAGTTATTCCTTCCAGAGAAGACTCGCCATTCATTTAGACACTGGAGCAATTATTTGCTGGCTGACAGTTGTAATTTCATTTTACTGCAGGTAGGAAACCGTTCCAGAAGCCAAGCTAATAGAATTACTGGTTTCTGAAGGGCTTTTGGAACAAGTAATTTTCAAATAGTCAGCACAGCATGTTCAGTGAACTTTCCACCCGGGATAAATTCCTGCCTCTGTGGCTTCTCACGGCAGGCAAGATTTGGGCTCCTGGATGGGACCCTTTGGAACAGCAGGAGTAATTTTCTTCCAGGACCATTTGTTTGAAATTGGAACTTGAGCAAATCACATTTAGAGATAGTTCATGTTTGTTTAGTTTAGTCGCTAAGTCATGTCTGACTCTTTGTGACCCCATGGACTGTAGCTTGCCAGGCTCCTCTGTCCATGGGATTCTCCAGGCAAGAGTACTGGAGTGGGTTGCCATTTCCTTCTCCAGGGCGTCTTCCCGACCCATGGACTGTAGCTTGCCAGGCTCCTCTGTCCATGGGATTTTCCAGGCAAGAGTACTGGTTGCCATTTCCTTCTCCGGGGCATCTTCCCGACCCAGGGGTCAAACCCACGTCTCTTTCGTCTCTTGCATTGGCAGGTAGATTCTTTAACCTTAGTGCTGCCTAAGAAGCCCTGATATTTCATGTTGCTGTTCAGTCCCTAAGTTGCATCCAATTCTTTTTGATCCCATGGACCACAGCACGCCAGGCTTTCCTGTCCTTCATTATCTCCTGGAGTTTGCTCAAACTCGTGTCCATTGAGTCAATGAGGCCATCCAGCCATCTCATCCTCTGTTGTCCCCTTCTCCTCCTGCCTTCAGTCTTTCCCAGCATCAGGGTCTTTTCCAATGAGTTGGTTGTTCACATCAGGTGGCCAAAGAATTGGAGTGTCAGCCTCGCATCAGTCCTTCCAATGAATATTCAGGCTTGATTTCCTTTAGGATTATCTGGTTTGATCTCCTTGCAGTCCAAGGGACTCTCAAGGGTCTTCTCCAGAACAATTGGAAAGCATCAGTTCTTCAGCGCTCAGCCCTCTTCATGGTTCAATTTTCACATTCGTACATGACTACCTGAAAAACCACAGGTTTGACTATATGGACTTTTGTCAGCAAAGTGTTCTTTCTTCATTTTAATACACTATCTAGGTTTGTCTTAGCTTTCCTTCTGAGGAACAAGGATCTTTTAATTTCATGGCTGCAGTCACCATCTGCAGTGATTTTGGAGACCTAGAAAATAAAATCAGCCAGCAGTAAATCATTCTTCTAATTTTTAATTACTCTGGGAGTTGGCATTAAATTATATCAACCAACTAGCCAAGTTTTGTAGCAATAGCAGGGTAAATAATTTTCCCTGGCATGGTATCCCATGATAACTTCTCCCTCCCTGCCACCCATTTCTGAAGGGCAGTTAGGGAAAAATAAACCCAGAGGGCCTTTTAGTCAAGGTTTCTAACAAGAGTACCAACAACTGTAGACAATGATTTTGCAACAAGGTTCTCTATTGATAAGAAAATTCCCTTAGAATGCTTGGCAACATTGGACTCTATCAGCTGATCTGACATTTAACTGAGTTTAAAAAGCACATCAGTGGTCTAATGGGACAACAGTTTCTCTTACTGAGCAGACATTCAAGGTATTTTTTGCTGTTGTTGTTATGACTTAAACATTTCCACTTCCTGTTTTGCCATCCACTGATTAGCTGAGCTCTGGTTCTGAGTGGCCGTAGCTGTTCTCTGTGCATCCACAAATCAGGTTGTCCTGGCACCTGTCCAGGAGAAGGAGCAAAATGCAAAACTATATGACTTGGGGGAAGACTTAAGTCTAGTATCACAAGGAGAGACAGTTCTACTTTTAAGTAGATGAGAACACTGAGTTGTTGAGAATCAAGAGAGGATAAACTATATAGGCTGTTCACCTGGAGGCCTTTTTCAGCTTTATTAAAAGTAATTGGACTTTCCTGGAGGTCCAGTGGTTAAGAGTATATCTGCCAATGCAGAGGACACAGGTTCGATGCCTGGACTGGGAAGATCCCACGGCCACAGGGCAACGAAGCCCGGGTGCCCCGACTACTGAGTCTGGGCGCCACAGAGCCCGCGCTTCCACAGCGAGAAGCCCCCTCTAGAGAGGAGTCCCCACTCGCAGCAACAAAGACCCAGCCCAGCCAAAATAAATAGAATCAATAAAAAAGACAATCGACATATAACATGGATACGTTTAAGGTGTGTAATATGATACTATGAAGTGAAGTGAAGTTGCTCAGTCCTGTCTGACTCTTGCGACCCCCTGGACTGTAGCCTACCAGGGTCCTCTGTCCATGGGATTTTCCAGGCAAAAATACTGATATACATTTATATTGCAAAATACTTGCCACAGTAAGGTTAATCATCTCACATAATTGCCATTTGTGTGTGTGTGTGTTTATGGTAAGGACATGTAAGACCTACCCTCTTAGTGACTTTCAAATATACAATGTGCGTGTGAGTCACGTCACTCAGTCATGTCCAACTCTTGGTGACCTCGTCATCCGTCCGTGGAAGTCTCTGGGCAAGCGTACTGGAGCAGGTTGCCATTCCCTTCTCCCGGGGACCTTCCCAATCCAGGGAGGGAACCCAGGTCTTCTGCATCGTGGGCAGGTCCTTTAGCAGCTGAGCCGCCAGGGAAGCCCAGAGATACAGTCTGTGCCCTATACTGCAGTCTCCCTGTTGCACAGCAGTCCCTAGAACTCATTCGTATTTACGGCTGGGAGGCTGTACCCTTTGATCAATGTCTTGTTCCCCCACAACACCCCTGTTCCTGGCAGACACTGCTCTACTCTGTTTCTTTGGATTTGGCTTGTTCAGATTCCATGTATCAGTGAAATCATTTCTTATCTGTCTTTCTCTGTGGAGACTATTTTTGGGACTTTTTGACATATGATCAATGCATAGAGACTTGTTAGGGATCCAGGAATTTTTTGCTATCAGTTTGGTTTATTGATACACAAGTTCATTAGAGTCTGCGACCCCCACAGAAGGAATTGTAACCCCTCAGCAAACTTCCTTTGCAGCTCTCAGGAATCAAAAACCTTCATTTACCATTAGGGAAGTTGAAAGGATGCTAGATAGCTGTCTTCAAAGCCTGAAAAATGCTTAGCTGAAAATCATAAAGAAGGTTTAAGAAAATGTTTATTATTTAATGTTACACAACACTGAGTATTACCACAACCTTTGCAAGTCGTTCTGACGGGGGCACTAAAGTCAAGTCACTCAGTTGTGTCCAACTCTTTGCTATCCTATGGACTATAGCCCACCAGGCTCCTCTGTTCATGGGATTCTCCAAGAATACTGGCGTGGGTTGCCATGCCCTCCTCTAGGGGATCTCCCCGACCTAGGGATTGAACTCAGGTCTCCCGCATTGCAGGCAGGTTCTTTACCATCTGAGCCACAATCCACAAACTGGCACTAAAGTCACCCTCAATCACAGGACCCCAGCTCTAAATCATTAGGGGAGTAGAGTTTGCAAATTATGAGCATATGAGTCAAAGCAACAGACAGAACTGGGCTCAAATCCTCCGGTACCACTTTCTGCCTGTGTCCAATCCTATCTACTTTGCCTGGCACATAGTAAATGCTCAACAAAATGTGACCAATACATTAATCACTCCAATGAATCATGCTTCCTTCAATGACATACACTATTAACATTTCAAAGGGTGCACCCTTTGCTAGCCAAACTTCCTTTATGGAAGATCTAACATTCTGGGTGTTGAGGAAGAGTCTAAGGTACCCATGTGACTTATGCTATCACAATAGGTCAGTGTGCTCACTCGTCACAAAGTGTGGTCAGTGGACCACTGCTCCAGAATCACGAATAGTGTACGTTTGGAAAACTGGCTTCTGGCAGGCAGAAGTCAGGCTGTACTGGTCAGGACTGGCCAGACCATGGTGCAGAAACAGACACAAACTAGATGGTCAGTGAGTCCACCTTGAAAGCTTTACTTCTAGCTCTGAGTGTCCTCCAGGGCGTCTCGTTTCCACCAGGGCTCAGGGATGCAGGTTGTTTCTCTCTGGTGGCTTCACCGTGGAGATGAAGCCTCTTGATGTTGACAAGGCAGGCGAAGCCCATCAGGGTGACTCCTGGCACATCGACTCACTCTATCGGCCAGAACCTGTCGCATGACCCCATCCACCGCCAAGAGCAGAGAAGAAAGGTGAGGAGGGTGGATATCTGGTGAACGTGAAATGTCTCTGTCTCACTCACTGAATCTTCTCCAGGGTCAGGACCCAGGACACTACATTTTTTAACTCCCCCAATGATAGAATTCAAAGTTACAGGGCTGTGATTATCTACTGCCGGCAGTGTTCCTTTCTGGGATAAATAATTTGAAACAATGGAAATGAGAGAGTGGCTCTGTCAGTCTAATAATTAGAATGAGAGCCTGAGAGTCTAAGACATTAGGCTCTTTTTTTTAACTCTTATATAAGTGAAGCTCTTAGGCACAGACGCCTCTCAAATCTTTTCTGGCCCAGCCTCTCCACTGCCTTCAAACTGTTGTATACTCCAGCCAGGTTCTCACAAACCTCAAAGTGTTCATTTTTACCAAGCCTGTCTCCATGTCCTGGGACATTACTGATACCCATCCTCCCAAGGAAATTCCAAGGCTTTGTGACTTGGGAGTCTTCCTTAACTTTTCCTTTTCCTCTTTTTTAACAATTCCTGTAAATAAAATTATTAAACACACACACACACAGGAAAAGTTAAGGAAGACTCCCAAGTCTCAAAACCTTGGAATTTATTTATTATATTATTTTAAATATATTTTAATTTTTACTTATTTTAAAATTTTATTTATTTTTTATTTTTGGCTGTGCTAGGTCTTCATTGCTGCTTCGGCTTTTCTCTAGTTGCAGCGAGCAGGGGGCGGGGTGGGGGGCACCCTCCAGCTGCGGTTTGTAGGCTTCCCATTGCGGGGGCCTCTCCTGTTGCATAGCACAGGCGCCAGGGTACACAGGCTTCAGTAGTTGAGGTCCTGGGCTCAGTCGTTGGGCTGTGGGCTCGGTCGTTGCGGCCCTGGGCTGGGTCGTTGTGGCCCTGGGCTGGGTCGTTGCGGTCCTGGGCTCGGTCGTTGCAGCCCTGGGCTGGGTCGTTGCGGTTCTGGGCTGGGTCATTGCGGTTCTGGGCTGGGTCGTTGCGGTTCTGGGCTGGGTCGTTGCGGCCCTGGGCTCGGTCGTTGCGGTGCTGGGCTCGGTCATTGTGGCCCGTGGGATCTTCTCCGACGGGGGATCAAACCCGCATCTCCTGTGTTGGAGGGCTGACTCTTCACCACTGAGCCACCAGCAAAGTCCTCTATTTACTTTTTAATGTTCATTTATTTGGCCGCACTGGGTCTCAGTCGAGGCCGGCGCGATCTGTACTTGCCGCATGCGGAATCCAGTTCCTTGATCAGGGATTACACCTGGGCTCCTACAATGGGAGTGCGGGGTCGAAGCCACGGGACCCCCGGGGATGCGGGCTCTTCCTGTTCTTCTGACTCCCAAAGGCGGGGACCAGGCCGGGTTGTCTGCCCTTCAGCACACCCTGTGCTGTCCCCTCCCTTCCTCCAGCCCTGGACCCCTGCCCAGCTCCAGCTGCTCCTTCTCTGGCATCGCCCTCAGGGTGATGATCTCGCGTTCTCACCTTCTCGCCTCTCACTCTGTGGGACTCAGAAGACTCCTCTCAACCCCCCAGCCTTTTGGAGTCCACTCCCCGCTCTGCTGTCCCCACGGACTTGGCTCAGGGTCCCTGTCGGCGCTCCTCTGCATCTGGAGCACTGGGAGCCCCGTGAGGGCGGAGAGCAGCCCTCCACTCTCAGGACAGGTCCCCTCATGACTGGTCCCCTCATGACTGGTCCCCTCAGGACACGTCCCCTCAGGACAGGTCCCTTCTCAGGATATGTCCCCTCAGGACTGGTCCCCTCAGGACAGGGTCCCCTCAGGACTGGTCCCCTCTCAGCACAGGTCCCCTCTCAGGACAGGTCCCCTCAGGACTGGTGCCTCAGGACAGGTCCCCTCTCAGGACACGTCCCCTCAGGACTGGTCCCCTCAGGACAGGGTCCCCTCAGGACTGGTCCCCTCTCAGCACAGGTCCCGTCTCAGGACAAGTCCCCTCAGGACTGGTCCCCTCAGGACAGGTCCCCTCTCAGGACAGGTCCCCTCAGTACTAGTAACCTCAGGACAGGTCCCCTCTCACAACATGTCCCCTCAGGACAGGACCTCTCTCAGGACATGTCCCCTCAGGACAGGTCCCCTCTCAGGACACGTCCCCTCAGGACTGGTCCCCTCAGGACATGTCCCCTCAGGACTGGTCCCCTCAGGACAGGTCCCCTCTCAGGACAGGTCCCCTCTCAGGACACGTCCCCTCAGGACAGCTCCCCTCTCAGGACACGTCCCCTCAGGACAGGTCCCCTCAGGACTGGTCCCCTCTCAGGACAGGTCCCTCAGGACTGGTCCCCTCAGGACAGGTCCCCTCTCAGGACAGGTCCCCTCAGGACAGGTCCCCTCAGGACTGGTCCCCTCAGGACACGTCCCCTCTCAGGACTGGTCCCCTCAGGACAGGTCCCCTCTCAGGACAGGTTCCCTCTCAGGACAGGTCCCCTCAGGACAGGTCCCCTCAGGACACGTCCCCCCAGGACTTGTCCTCTGGGTCTGACACCACACTCAGCACCCAGTCGGTGTGAAGGGACAGAGGACTGGGTGGGGTGGGGCGCCACACGGGGTCTGGCACCAGGTAGGCACCACATAAAGTGTATAGAATGGAGGATGTGACTATCCAACAATCCTCCTCCACTTAGGTATCTCAAATATCCATGAAAGTCTTTCATCAACCCCCAAATAATAAACTAATTAAAACTGACTTCATCTGCATGGAAATGGCACTTTTTCTTTAGAGAACTTGATAAGCAAAACCATCTTCACTGGAAACTGTGTCCTGCAGCCAAGATCAAAGATGAGAACAGAGTTGGAACGAATCATCGTGTCAGGGCGTCTGAGCAATATCCTTCTGCAACGAGAGCTCCATCTTAATTTGCAGAAAAATAAGTTTGAGTAAAACCAAGTAAATTAAAAATAAATTGTGTGAGTGAACTAATTCCCAGTTCAAGAAGGGCTAACAAATGAAAGTGATATGGTTTTTCTTAATTCACAATATAATCCATAAATATTTGGGGGAGTTAAAATAGTAGTGTTAATATTTCAAACATTCCTGAATATCGACAACAGTATTTACCTACACATAATAAATACTGAGCAAGAAATATATTCACAATGTATTTCTAGGAGCATGTTTGCATTTCTAGGATCCATTTAAACATTATACAATCTGTCTCATGTCATAAATCGTAATACAATTTTATTACAAAGGTTTTCTTTTGTCTAGGTCTATTCTTTCACATTTTTAAGGCAAGACTTATCACCTCTACTTACCAAAGATTTCCAAAAAATGACCCTTAGATAGGAGATTCTACAAGAGAGGGTAGTCTAATAATGTAGAGATAAAGAAAGGTTGATGAATTAGAAATGGAAGATATTCGATTCTTTAAAACATAACTTTAATAGTACATGAAATATTCAGAAGCTACAGACAATCAAGACTAATAAAATGAAAATCAGTCATAATTCCTCCCCAAACAGATAACTACTAATTTTTAAAATTTATCTGAAATGGCACATAATGTATGGTGTAGAATAGAAATCAAACTTTATTTGTTTTCCTAAATACCATTTAGCCAGTTATCTCAACTTATACCATTGGGTAAAGCCTTAGAAGACGTTAACTTAGGTTAACTTACGTAAGCAAACCAAGATTGTACCTGTGTTGGCAGCTCTTCCTGGCCTTTTGCTTTTGCCACAGTTCCAAACTTTCTCTGCTCTCTGCCTGAAGGAAATACTCCAGCAGTGGGGGCCATGCTGCCCACCGGTCCCCAACCCCCACGCTGGCTCCTTCCTTGAGAAGCTGGGGGGATAAGTCCAGCCAGGATGCGGAGTTCCAGGCCAGTACCAGGTAAGGGAACAGTGGAGGAGGAAGCCTGCTATGGACAGCTCCCGAAAATCTGAAGGCGTGCGCCCAGGATACGGCTTCTTTGAATCTAACTGAAAGAAATACTTTACGTATGGACAAAAAGTAAGAGAAACCTGACCACTGCAGTATTATCAATTACAGCAAAAATATCAATAGGGAGCTGGTTACAGAATGATACATGTATATTATGGAACACTTTGAAGAGAGGGAAGGAGAGAGTCTGCAAAAACATATTAATGAAAACCAAGTCACAGAATGATATGTACGATTTGATCTTGCTCATGTAAAAAGAACCATCATAAATGTATACATATCTATGTAATATACATATATACACATTTATATGTGTATTATATATAAAACATAATATGATAAATATACAAAATATGTATATATATACACATATGCATTCATGCTCAGTCGTTAAGTCAAGTCTGACTCTTTGTGACCCCATAGACTGTAGCCCAACAGGCTCCACTGACCATGGGATTCCCCAGGCAAGGATACTGGAGCCGGTTGCCATTTCCTCCTCTAGGGCATCTTCCTGACCCAGGGAGCAAACCCGCGTCTCTGGCATCTCCTGCACGGGCAGGCAGATGAGTCTTCATCACTGAGTCATCTTCCCATGCGGCTATATACATCTATAAAGACATGTAAATTAAATATATACAGACTTACATATATAATATATAGTATACCTTTAGAACATTTAGGTGTCTGTACCCAGAAACGATTTTCAAAAGATGTAACGCCCACTAAGGAAATCACAAATGGAGTTGATAAGGGGGGTGCTGGGAAGAGAGGCAGCAGACATATTTTCCTTACTTCTTGCTTTGAACACTTCATATTTTAAAACATCTTTTATGGTAAAAATAAATACATGAAATGTTTATGCAATATTTTGAAAAAAGATAAATAAAAGTATAAGAAAGGAAGACTTTCACAGAAACCTTAAGCCTATTTATGCCAATGTGAACCAGCATGTTCCTGACCTGCCTCCCGTGCGGGTTCGGTTTTTACCAGCAGGTAAGGCCGAAGGCCGGTCCACAGGTTCACGCCCATGACAGGAAGCCTAATCCATGAAATGCAGGATGGAGCACAGGAGACCAGGAAACACAGAGGAGCCCCAAGACCGCTTATGTTAAGGACCAAGTCAACTCAGAATTTTAAAAGATAGAAGGAGCCAGACATGATGAATACAACGAAAAGAGTCATCACCCTCATGGAGAGGACTAGGTGGGCTTTGCTCTGGGTTGGGCATAATTAGACCACGGCATGAGAAAAATTATATATATATAACTTCTTTTTTTTTACTACCTCAGAATAAAAATACAGAAGATGTGCCTTGAAGTGACTGAAAATCACAGTTTTATTTTTTCAAAGTGGAAATGATTAGCTTCTCTGGTGGCTAAGATGGTAAAGAATCCACCGGCAATGTGGGAGACCTGGGTTTGATCCCTGGGTCAGGAAGATCCCCTGGAGAAGGGAAAGGCTATTCATTCCAGTACTCTTGCCTGGAGAATCCCATGGACAGAGAGGAGCCTGGTGGGCTCCAGTCCACAGGGTCGCAGAGTTGGACACGACTGAGCGACTTTCACTTTTGCCACTGTGGTGTATCTTAGCAAACGGATTGACTAAAGATTTGGCCTTTGGGTCTTCCTTCTGACAGAATGTGGTCCACTGGAGAAGGGAATGGCAAACCACTGCAGTATACTTGCCTTGAGAACCCCATGAACAGTATCAAAAGTCAAAATGATAGGATACTGAAAGAGGAACTCCCCAGGTCGGTAGGTGCCCAGTATGCTACTGGAGATCAGTGGAGAAATAACTCCAGAAAGAATGAAGGGATGGAGCCAAAGCAAAAACAATACCCAGTTGTGGATGTGACTGGTGATAGAAGCAAAGTCTGATGCTGTAAAGAGCAATATTGCATAGGAATCTGGAATGTTAGGTCCATGAATCAAGGCAAATTGGAAGTGGGCAAACAGGAGATGGCAAGAGTGAACGTCGACATTCTAGGAATCAGCGAACTAAAATGGACTGGAATGGGTGAATTTAACTCAGATGACCATTATATCTACTACTGTGGGCAGGAATCCCTTAGAAGAAATGGAGTAGCCATCATGGTCAACAAAAGAGTCCGAAATGCAGTACTTGGATGCAATCTTAAAAACGACAGAATGATTTCTGTTCGTTTCCGAGGCAAATCATTCAATATTACAGTAATCCAAGTCTATGCCCCAACCAGTAATGCTGAAGAAGCCGAAGTTGAACGGTTCTATGAAGACCTACAAGACCTTTTAGAACTAACACCCAAAAGAGATGTCCTTTTCATTATAGGGGACTGGAATGCAAAAGTGGGAAGTCAAGAAACACCTGGAGTAACAGGCAAATTTGGCCTTGGAGCACGAAATGAAGCAGGGCAAAGGCTAATAGAGTTTTGCCAAGAGAACACACTGGTCATAGCAAACACCCTCTTCCAACAACACAAGAGAAGACTCTACACATGGACATCACCAGATGGTCAACACCGAAATCAGATTGATTATATTCTTTGCAGCCAAAGATGGAGAAGCTGTATACGGTTAGCAAAAACAAGACCAGGAGCTGACTGTGGCTCAGATCATGAACTGCTTATTACCAAATTCAGACTTAAATTGAAGAAAGTAGGGAAAACCACTAGACCATTCAGATATGACCTCAATCAAATCCCTTATGATTATACAGTGGAAGTGAGAAATAGATTTAAGGGACTAGATCTGATTGATAGAGTGCCTGATGAACTCTGGACAGAGGTTCGTGACATTGTACAGGAGACAGGGACCAAGAACATCCCCATGGAAAAGAAATGCAAAAGCGCGAAATGGCTGTCTGAGGAGGCCTTACAAATAGCTGTGAAAAGAAGAGTCGCGAAAAGCAAAGGAGGAAAGGAAAGATATAAGCATCTGAATGCAGAGTTCCAAAGAATAGCAAGGAGAGATAAGAAAGCCTTCCTCAGCGATCAATGCAAAGAAATAGAGGAAAACAACAGAATAGGAAAAACAAGAGATCTTTTCAAGAAAATTAGAGATATCAAGGGAACATTTCATGCAAAGATGGGCTCGATAAAGGACAGAAATGTTATGGACCTAACAGAAGCAGATGATATTAAGAAGAGGTGGCAAGAATACACAGAAGAACTGTACAAAAAAGATCTTCACGATGAAGATAATCACGATGGCGTGATCACTCACCTGTAACCAGACATCTTGGAATGTGAAGTCAAGTGGGCCTTAGAGAGCATCACTACGAACAAAGCTAGTGGAGGTGATGGAATTCCAGCTGAGCTATTTCAAATCCTGAAAGATGATGCTGTGAAAGTGCTGACCTCAATATGCCAGCAAATTTGGAAAACTCAGCAGTGGCCACAGGACTAGAAAAGGTCAGTCTTCATTCCAATCCCAAAGAAAGGGAATGCCAAAGAATGCTCAAACTACCGCACAATTGCACTCATCTCACATGCTAGTAAAGTCATGCTCAAAATTCTCCAAGCCAGGCTTCAGCAATATGTGAACCGTGAACTTCCAGATGTTCAAGCTGGTTTTAGAAAAGGCAGAGGAACCAGAGGTCAAATTGCCAACATCCGCTGGATCATGGAGAAAGCAAGAGAGTTTCAGAAAAACATCTATTTCTGCTTCATTGACTATGCCAAAGCTTTTGACTGTGTGGATCACAATAAACTGTGGAACATTCTGAAAGAGATAGGAATACCAGACCACCTGACCTGCCTCTTGAGAAACCTGTATGCAGGTCAGGAAGCAACAGTTAGAACTGGACATGGAACAACAGACTGGTTCCAAATAGGAAAAGGTGTACGTCAAGGTTGTATATTGTCACCCTGCTTATTTAACTTATATGCAGAGTACATCATGAGGAACGCTGGGCTGGAAGAAGCACAAGCTGGAATCAAGATTGCCGGGAGAAATATCAATAACCTCAGATATGCAGCTGACACCACCCTTATGGCAGAAAGTGAAGAGGAACTCAAAGGCCTCTTGATGAAAGTGAAAGAGGAGAGTGAAAAGTTTGGCTTGAAGCTCAACATTCAGAAAACGAAGATCATGGCATCTGGTCCCATCACTTCATGGGAAATAGATGGGGAAACAGTGTCAGACTTTATTTTGGGGGGCTCCAAAATCACTGCAGATGCTGATTGCAGCCAGGAAATTAAAAGGCGCTTACTCCTTGGAAGGAAAGTTATGACCAACCTAGATAGCATATTAAAAAGCAGAGACATGACTTTGCCAACCAAGTTCCGTCTAGTCAAGGCTATGGTTTTTCCCATGGTCGTGTATGGATGTGAGAGTTGGACTGTGAAGAAAGCTGATCGCCGAAGAATTGATGCTTTTGAACTGTGGTGCTGGAGAAGACTCTTGAGAGTCCCTTGGACTGCAAGGAGATCCAACCAGTCCATTCTAAAGGAGATCAATCCTGGTTGTTCATTGGAAGGTCTGATGCTAAAGCTGAAACTCCAATACTTTGGCCACCTCATGCAATGAGTTGACTCACTGGAAAAGAGTCTGATGCTGGGAGGGATTGGTGGTGGGAGGAGACGGGAACGACAGAGAATGAGATGGCTGGATGGCATCGCCGACTCGATGGACATGAGTTTGAGTGAACTCCGGGAGTTGGTGATGGACAGGGAGGCCTGGCGTGCTGTGATTCATGGGGTCGCAGAGAGTCGGACACGACTGAGCGACTGAACTGAACTGAACTGAATACTTATAGCAGGTGCCAGATTAGAGTCTATTAAACTGGAGCAGGAAACACCTGCCCTGGCCTGCAGCATCAGCCCAGTTCCCAGGGCCCTCTGAGATAGAGAGGCATGGGGGAAGCCCCTCCATCAGCGGTCATAAGGAGAGCATGCTGAGGGGCCGTGCTCCTCGGAGGCTGACTTCTGTTGATGAGGGAAATACACAGGAAACGGGAGGGGTCGTATAAGCAGTGGATGAGCACGTTGCTGCCACCACCTTTTGTAGGTCTTGTTCTAGAAAATGTCACGTTATTTCTCACTTGCCTCCCTCCCCTTGCCCAGGGGTGAGAGGAGGGGAAAGTGATTTGCATGGATACTTGTAGGAAAACACAGACACTGGCAGCCTGCTCTGCTTCTACACAGCAGGAGTGGGCTCCAGACACGAGCACGGGCACAGCAGTGACAGTGTGCTGGCCTCTCCAGTCGTGGCCCCTGGACCGAGCCGCCCCGCTGGCACGCGGGATCTTAGGTCCCCCCTCAAGGATCAAGCCTGTGTCCCCTGCATTGGAAGCTTAACCACCGACCACCAGGGAAGTCCCAAAGTGTGGCAGTGTTTGTGCAGACGGCCTTCATCCCCTTCCTCCTGCTCCTCAGACCCCTCCAGCCTGGCTCCCTGCCATCTCACCGCCCCAGACCGTCCTTCCAGAAGGTCACCAGTCACTTCTGCATTGCTGCTTCCACGGGACATCTTTGACTCTCTCGGCTCGTTCGACCCCTCCCTCCCTCCTCCCCCCCCCCCACCCGCTTCTCTGAGGCCACAGCTCCCTGGCTCTCCCCTCCCTATCTGACTGCTCCGCCTTGATTTCCTTTGCGGACTCTCTCCCATCATTGCCCTCAGCCCCCTTCTCGTCCCCCTGTCGGCTCTCGCGACCAGGGCGCACATCTTCAGCTATCACATACATGCCAGTGATTCGGATTTTCATCTTCAGCTGGGACCTTCCCTCTCAGCCTCACACCTATAAATGCTGATGATTCCAAGCGGGGCACCCTGGGCCTAACATAGCCACACTGATCTCACAATTGTGCCCCTAACCTGCTTCATTAGTGCATTTAGGCAAATGAGTCAGAAATCTAGGATGGAATCATCCTTGACCATTGCCTCCTCCATCGTCTGTCCGATTGATCATTGAGGCTCACTGACTTTACGTTCTGCGACCAGTTCCCTCTGCATCACTTCTCCCTCACCTGCTCCCTAACTGGTGCACCTGCATCTCTTCTTGGGGTCACCAACGTTCTCTGCACACTGCAGTCAGGGTGATTCTCTCAAAGTGCAGATCTGATCGTGTCTTATTCCTACTGAAATTCTCCAGTGAAGTTTCACTGCTCTCACATTATAACCAAAGTCCCTAACGCAGGCCTCTCCACTACTCTTTACTTCCACTCCAGCTTCCTCTCAGACCACACGTCCCCTTGCTCTCTAAAACTCAGAGGCCACGCTTCATCTTGGCATGTACTGCGTCCCCTGCCTATGGCATTCTTCTGTCCCTCTACTCCAAGTCCTGTTATGGGTTGAACTGTGGCCCCTGAAGAGACATGATGAAGCTCCAACCCCCAGGTCCTCAGAATGTGACCTGGTTTGAACACAGGGTCTTTACAGAGGTGAAGGTGAAAGTGAAGTCACTCAGTCGTGTCTGACTCTTTGCAACCCCATGGACTGTAGCCCATCAGGCTCCTCCATCCATGGGATTCTCTAGGCAAGAATACTGGAGTGGGGTGCCATTTCCTCCTCCAGGGGATCTTCCCCACCCAGGGATCAAACCCAGGCCTCCCGCATTGCAGGCAGACGCTTCACCCTCCGAACCACCAGGGAAGCTATGACAGAGATGATCACGTTTAAAATGAGGTCATTAGGGTGGGTCCTAATCCCATAGGACCGATGTTCTTATTCCAAAGGGGCCATCTGGGCAGAGACAGACAAGGCCAGAGGGAAGGCGGTATGAAGACACAACAAGAGCAGTCGTCCACGCGCCTCCAGCTCTGCACCCACAAGCCAAAGAACGCCTGCGGCCGCCAGTACACACCAGGAACTGGCAGAGATGAAGGTTCTCCCCCAGACCTGTCAGAGAGCGCACGGCCCTGCTGACACCTGGATTCCAGGCTTCCACCCTCCAGAGTCATGAAATGATACATTTCTGGAGTTTTAAACAACCCAATTTTTGGTACTTGTCATGGTCCAGGCGCGGGTTGGAAAAGAATTTCCAGACACAAGACAGAATGAGAGGGAAATCAAGTTTATTAGAGTGGGAGACGCTGTTAGAACAGTGGGCCAGCTCAAGGGAGAACTGACATTGAACAGGGGTCCTTAGCCCACTTTGATACCCAGCGTACAAGGAGTGGGATGGGGTCTTGAGGGTCACTTGCTGATTGGATGAGGAGGGTATACTATGTGGGGAAGAGTAGGGCAAATGCCTCCTCCCTGTGTGGTAGGAGGGGAGATGGGTGATATTGTTCCATTAATAGTTACAACATGGCGGAGGGAGGGGTGATAAGGGTCTGGTTTTTCCTGAGGTTCCAAGACCCTCCTTGGTTTCATCTGCTCTTTTGTCCTTGGGTCACCACAGATTTCTCATGGCAATCCTCGGAAAACAATATATCTTATCAATCCTTTTGTCTCATTAACTCCTGCTCCATTCAGTCGGACTTTCCCAGGGAATATGTTCTGGATCTCCTGGCTGGAGCCCTTATTATATGTACAGGGCACTCTGTTCTCCCCTTCCTAGCACTTCCTACAGTTTTAACTTGGCATTTATTTATACAGTTATCTGACAGAACCTCTCATTATACTATGAAGTCCACTGCAGTAGGAACTGTGCCTTTCTCTACTTTCTTGTGGTACGCCCTGTGCCCAGCCTAGCACATCACACATATAAATATTTTCTGAATAAATGAACCAGAGAAAGAAATCTGAGGGGCATGCTGGAGCTTAACAGACAACCAGGGAGACAGTTTAACAAGAAGTAATTTCCAGAAGGGCCCCCAGATACCTCTGCTGTCAGCTGACGCGATCCGTTCATAAGAAGGAAAGTTTGAAAGGCACATATCCCTGAGAGAGATAAGACATTAACCTAAATTTTCATTAGCATATTAATAACACCCTTCCCAGAAAGTAAGCTGGAGAAGAGGGTGTGGAGAACACTAAATCATGACTCTGAATGTCTGAAGATGGAAGCTGTGACTTGATGATGGGAGCCAGGGTGAATGGTGTAAAAAATAACCTTTCTTATGTCACAGTTTTGTTGAGTCAGCTTACCATTGGTCAGAAATAAACTGCAAGATTACCACTTACCAAGTGTCAACAAGGGACTTCCCAGGTGGCACTAGTGGTAAAACCCTGCCTGCCGATGCAGGAGACGCAAGAGGCTGGGGTTTGATCCCTGGGTTGAGATCCCCTGGAGGAGGGCATGGCAGCCACTCCAGGATTCTCGCCTGGAGAATCCCATGGACAGAGGAGCCTGGCAGGCTGTGGTCCACAGGGTCACACAGAGATGGACACGACTGAAGCGCCCTTCCCAGAGAATGCTAACACATGCCCCACTGACACCTGGCATGCACAAGCAGCCAGGGAGCTGTTTCTATTCAACTAGATGATGCTGGGGCTTCCTTGTGGCTCAGCTGGTAAGGAATCTGCTTGCAATGCAGGAGATCTGGGCTCAATCCCTGGGTTGGGAAGATCCCCTGGACAAGGGTACAGACACTCACTCCAGGATTCTGGCCTGGAGAATTTCAAGGACTGTGTAGTCCATGGAGGCCTTCCCTGATAGCTCAGTTGGTAAAGAACCCACCTGCAATGCAGGAGACCCTGGTTCAATTCCTGGATCGGGAAGATCTGCTGGAGAAGGATAGGCTACCTACTCCAGTATTCTTGCGCTTCCCTTGAGGCTCAGCTGGTAAAGAATCTACCCGTAATGCAGAAGACCTGGGTTTGAGCCTTGGGTTGGGAAGATTCCCTGGAGAAGTGAAAGGCTACCCACCCCAGTATTCTGGCCTAGAGAATTTCATGGACTATACCCATGGGGTCACAAAGAGTCAGACATGGCTGAACTATTGCCGGAGAAGGCAATGGCAAGCCACTCCAGTACTCTTGCCTGGAGAATCCCATGGATGGAGGAGCCTGGTAGGCTGCAGTCCATGGGGTCGCTAGCTGCAAAGAACCTGACACGACTGAGTGACTTTCACTTTCACTGTTAACACTAGTAACAGGGAGGGAACGCAGCCCCACCCATCAGCAGAAAATTGGAGTAAAGATTTACAGAGCACGGCCCCGCCCATCAGAACAAGACCCAGTTTCCCCTCAGTCTCTCCCATCAGGCAGCTTCCATAAGCCTCTCATCCTTCTCCATCAGAGGGCAGACAGACTGAAAACCACAATCACAGAAAACTAACCAATCCGATCACATGGACCACAGCCTTGTCTAACTCAATGAAATGATGAGCCATGCCGTGTAGGGCTGCCCAAGATGGACGGGTCATGGTGGAGAGTTCTGACAAAACGTGGTCCACTGGAGAAAGGAATGGCAAACCACTTCAGTATTTTTGCCTTGAGAACCCCATGAACAGTATGAAAAGGCAAAAAGACAGGACACTGAAAGATGAACTCACCATGTCGGTAGATGCCCAGTATGCTACTGGAGATCAGTGGAGAAATAACTCCAGAAAGAAGGAAGAGACGGAGCCAAAGCAACAACACCCAGTTGTGGATGTGACTGGTGATGGAATTCAAGTCCAATGCTGTAAAGAGCAACATTGCACAAGAACCTGGAATGTTAGGTCCATGAATCAAGGCAAGTTGGAAGTGGTCAAACAGGAGATGACAAGAGTGAACATCAACATTTTAGGAATCAGTGAACTAAAATGGACTGGAATAGGTGAATTTAACTCAGATGACCATTATATCTACTACTGTGGGCAGGAATCCCTTAGAAGAAATGGAGTAGCCATCATGGTCAACAAAAGAGTCTGAAATGCAGTACCTGGATGCCATCTCAAAAATGACAGAAAGATCTCTGTTCGTTTCCAAGGGAAACCATTCAATATCACAGTAATCCAAGCCTATGCCCCAACCAGTAACGCTGAAGAAGCTTCAGTTCCAAACAGTAGCAAGGAGAGATAAGAAAGCCTTCCTCAGCGATCAATGCAAAGAAATAGAGGAAAACAACAAAATGGGAAACACTAGAGATCTCTTCAAGAAAATTAGAGATTCCAAGGGAACATTTCATGCAAAGATGGGCTCGATAAAGGACAGAAATGGTATGGACCTAACAGAAGCAGAAGATATTAAGAAGAGGTGGCAAGAACACACAGAAGAACTATACAAAAAAGATCTTCATGACCCAGATAATCACGATAGTATGATCACTCACCTAGAGCCAGACATCCTGGAATGTGAAGTCAAGTGGGCCTTAGGAAGCACCACTATTAACAAAGCTAGTGGAGGTGATGGAATTCCAGTTGAACTATTTTAAATCCTAAAAGATGATGCTGTGAAAGTGCTGCACTCAATATGCCAGCAAATCTGGAAAACTCAGCAGTGGCCAAAGGACTGGAAAAAAATCAGTTTTCATTCCCATCCCAAAGAAAGGCAATGCCAAAGAATGCTCAAACTACTGCACAATTGCACTCATCTCACATTCTAGCAAAGTAATGCTCAAAATTATCCAAGCCAGTCTTCAACAGTACATGAACCATGAACTTCCAGATGTCCAAGCTGAATTTAGAAAAGGCAGAGATTAAATTGCCAACATCTGTTGGATCATCAAAAAAGCAAGAAATTTCCAGAAAAACATCTACTTCTGCTTTAAGGACTATGCCAAAGCCTTTGACTGTGTGGATCATAACAAACTGTGGAAAATTCTTCAAGAGATGGGAATACAGACCACTTTACCTGCCTCCTGAGAAATCTGTATGCAGGTCAGGAAGCAATAGTTAGAACTAGTCATGGAACTACAGACTTGTTCCAAATAGGGAAAGGAGTACGTCAAGGCTGTATATTGTCACCCTGCTTATTTAACTTATATGCAGAGTACATCATGAGAAACGTTGGGCTGGATGAAGCACAAACTGGAATCAAAATTGCTGGGAGAAATATCAATAACCTCAGATATGCAGATGACACCACCCTTATGGCAGAAAGCAAAGAAGAACTAAAGAGCCTCTTGATGAAAGTGAAAGAGGAGAGTGAAAAAGTTGGCTTAAAGCTCAACATTCAGAAAACTAAGATCATGGCATCTGGTTCCATCACTTCATGGCAAACAGATGGGGAAGCAATGGAAACAGTGACAGACTTTATTTTTGGGGGCTCCAAAATCACTGCAGATGGTGACTGCATCTGCAGTCACGCTTGCTCCTTGGAAGGAAAGTTATGAGCAACCTAGATAGTATATTAACAAGCAGAGACATTACTTGGCCAACAAAGGTCCGTCTAGTCAAGGCTATGGTTTTTCCAGTAGTCATGTATGGATGTCAGAGTTGGGCTATAAAGAAAGTTGAGCGCTGAAGAATTGATGCTTTTAACTGTGGTGTTGGAGAAGACTCTTGAGAGTCCCTTGGACTGCAAGGATATCTAACCAGTCCATCCTAAAGGAAATGAGTCCTGAATATTCATTGCTGAAGCTGAAACTTCAATACTTTGGTCACCTGATGCGAAGAACTGACTAATTTTAAAAGGCCCTGATGCTGGGAAGGATTGAAGGCAGGAGGAGAAGAGGGCAACAGAGGATGAGATGGCTGGATGGCATCACTGACTAAATGGACATGAGTTTGAGTAAACTCCGGGAGTTGGTGATGGACAGGGAGGCCTGGTGTGCTGCAGTCCATGGATAGCAAAGAGTCAGACACGACTGAGCGACTGAACTGAACTGAGCTGAGATGATGCTGGGGGATGGTGAGAGGACATGTAGCTGGCACCCACCCAGAAGGGAAGAATCAAATCCTTCAGTTCTGAGCACAGGGTACTTCTGCTGAAATTAAAATGGAAAAATCTTCATCACTGATCAACATCCAGACCCCACAAGGTACAGGCCACTGCACACAGTCAGTTAATAAAGGACAGTCATCTTTTTGGGGAGGTCAAACTTCAGAACCCAACAATGACAGGAAATGATCCTTATGTTTTATTAAAAAGGACTAGCTGAAGATCCGCAGAAATAGCAGAGAATGTTGAAATGAGTAATTTTTTTTATAAAGCATTTGTAGAGCTACAGGAGTTCAACTTCTTTTTCTCTATTGTCGACATGACTTTACTGGCAACAGAAAGGGGAAAGGATTTTTCTTCGCTGCCCCAACTCAGGATATGTTTCCAGAAGAAGGGCTAAATAGCCCCCAAACGCCTCCCATTCATACTCTCTGAAAGTGTTAAGGTTAATTATTTAAAGGACTGGTCTACCGTTTACTAAAATCCTAGACTTTTAGAGTTAGAAGCGATCTCTGAGCACATCCAGTGAAAAAACACATTCTACAGAGTGTCCAGCAGTGACCTCTATTTATGCTTGAGTTTTCACAGGGGCAATGGTCTAGTTTACTTCTTTTATAGCCAAATTACCCCCATTTTAAGCAATTATACTCAAGATTTTAAAAATAGATATACATCTTATTACTTATGTATGTATGTTCAGTTGTGTCCGCCTGTTTGTGACTCCATGGACTGTAACCGCCAGGCTCCTCTGTCCTTGAAATTTTCCAGGCAAGAATACTGGAGTGGGTTGCCATTTCCTCCTCCAGGAGATCTTTCCCACCCAAGGATCCAACCCATATCTCTGGCATCTCCTGCATTGGCGGGCAGATTCTTTACCACTGCCCGACCTGGGAAGCCCATGGAGCTCTATAAAACCAGTTGAAAGTGTTAGTCGCTTAGTTGTGTCTGACTCTTTGGGACCCCATGGACTGAAGCCCACTAGTCTCCTCTGTCCGTGGGATTCTCCGGGCCAGAATACTAGAGTGGGTAGCCATTCCCTTATCCAGGGGGTCTTTCCAACCCAGGGACCCAACTTGGGTCTCTCACATTGCAGGCAAATTCTTTACCATCTGAGCCACAGGGAAGCCCTATAAAACCAGTTGGCTCCATTTAAATTTTAGACTGATAACTTATTCTTCCAGAAGTAAGTCCCTAAAGAATTACTTAAGGCCTCTGGAATATTCCGGTGGCAGGAGTAAAATTAAGTTAGACTTTGAAATGTAATAGATAGCTACACACTTAAGTTTCAACATGTGAATTACACAACTGCATTCTTTCCCCAAAACCAGGTTTAAGCATTAGAGTTATTTCAATTTTCACCTTTTTTAGTGAAACTTTCACTTCACAGAACACTTATTTGTGAGGTATCTTTTCTACAGTGACTCATTTTTATGAACAATCTCATTTCTATAAAATATATTGTTGGCACATGGTATAGTCATTTAGTTTTATAATGACAGTATATTTTAAGAGTAAAAGGAAATATAGATAATTCTGAAATTCTGGAACATGAATTGAGCATCTGGAAGTAAAAACCAGAAGCTTTCTCAAATATGTGTTAAGTGAACTAAAAAGAAAACTTTTAACTTTAATCAGAATTTTAAAACATTTTAAATATTCATAAAAATCTTAAAATATATAACCAAAATAAACAGAAAAATACAGAGGTCACAGGCTTATGCTTGGGTTCAATGTGAAAATAACACTTCACACTATTTCCTGAAATTCATTGATAGGACTTAGTCAAAAGAAGACAAAATTCTGAAGAAAGGGCATCTGATAATTAAATATGAGATGATTAGCAAAAGCATTTACCTTCCAAGAGGCAGCAGGAAGAAGGCAATCTCAGCCAACATCTCTATTCAGCAAAAAGGGGGCCCCAAGAAGCTACAACGGTTTGGCTGGACCTCCCCCACTGTCTGTGTGATTGATAGCGGCTGCTGCTGTTCGATTCGGGTTTTAAGGATCCATACTGATGACAAGTCGTTATAGCAAGTGCTTGCACTGTCATCCATGTCCAAACGCTGCCGTCTACTATACCATAATAATCATGCTTCAACTTGAAAGCAATCAGAAGCTCCACAATACTGAAGGATATTGAAAATAAATTGAAAACCAGTGGAAAATAGAGCATGGTTTAAAAAGCTTCGTGAAATCAGCAACCTTAAACGAGAGAATTACCATTTTTGCCCCACGTAAAATTCCAGAACGGTCTTCAAAAGCAATCCTTAGATCATTTCATTGTCTTAAATTATATTAGTGGGGAGGGGAGGGCATAACAATTTTATTTGGATCTGTTTGCGACAAAACAAAATTCAATTAGAGATAAATTCTACAATTTACTTAGGAAGCAGAGTCTCTTTTCCTTGGTCATTTTATTTGCAATGTTTTAAAGTTTCAGCTTTGAAAGAGTTGAAAATTGTTTCCTACTAACTCTCCCATGTTCATTGTGAACAAAAGTTCTGTGTTTTGGATCCATTACATGATAGAAGATAAATACTAGGAGGAGACGGAAGGAGTGAATTCCACCAACACCCGTCCTCGTTGCAGAGGGAAACCATCAACTCTCATAATTTACAGCTATATAAAAAGGAAACAGGAAGGCTGTTACACTTTAAAACCATGGATGAATAGCTGATCACAGTTTTCATGAAATATGCATGCAAGCACTTGCCCACAACCTCTTCAAAGAGCCATTCTCTTGTTCCAAACAATTTCAAAAGCAAAGGGACTACCTATAGCCATTCAGGAAAATTAAACTTTGAAAATGAAATTAAATGCTGCCTAGAAGATAATTATTGGGATCAATAAACAATTAAAATTGGCAAGAATTTGCTTGCCAATGTGGGGGACATGGGTTCGATCCCTGGTCTGGGAAGATTCCAGATGCCACGGAGCAACTAAACCCGCGCAGCGCAACTACTGAACCTGAGCACCTGGAGCCTGTGCTCAGCAAGAGGAGCCACCAACCGCAATGAGAAGCCTGCTCGCTGCGACGAAGAGCAGTCCCTGCTCGCCGCAAATAGAGAGAGCCCTCATGCAACAGTCAAGACCCAGCACAGCCAAAAACAAGTGCATAAAATATAAAATACATGGAGAAGTAAAAAAAAAAAAAACAAACTGGAGGCAGGATATTCTTAGATTTGCTTGGACTCTTTCCTAGAAAGCTAAACTAAGAATTATCAAAGAAAATAAATTTCAAAATACTGCTTAAACTCCTTTGGAAGTAAGCTACATATACGTAAGTAGGTATTCTCTTGATTAGTTCGAAGATCATCTCCTGACACTAAGTACCCTGTATTTTGGTAGTAGCATTTAGGGTCCATGAGATGGCAGGCCTAGATCTCACAGTCTTAGAAGTGTGTGAATACTGCTTGCCTTGAAATATATTGCACCTCATCAGCAGTGTGTGGCCAGTAATAGTATCAAGGGTGTCCATCAGATTAAACTTGTAAATTATGAAGCAAGGGAACTATTAATGAGCGAATGCATTCTATTAGCTCATAACGAATCATAAAGTACGACAGCCGAAGAAAACTTACCATCACCTATTTCAGTCTTGCCTTTCTCCATAGAAGGAAACCAGAGTCTAGATTTCAGTGCTTTGCCCAAGGTCAGCAGAGAGAGAATTTTAAACTGCTTTTTCTCATCTTTCGCTCTCCCATCTCTGGCATAGTTTCCCTAAACTCTGTTTGTTTCTCTGGCTGTGTGGGGTCTCGGCAGCATCTTTCTCGAGTCGTGCGGCGTCTCTTGTTGGGGCGCAGGTGCACTGTTTGTTTCTCTGGCTGTGTGGGGTCTCGGCAGCAGCCCTCAGCATCTTTCTCGAGTCGTGCGGTGTCTCTTGTTGGGGCGCAGGTGCAGCAGGGGCAGGTGTGGGCTCAGTTGCTCTGAGGCTTGTGGGATCTTAGTTCCTCAACCACAGACCAAACCCACGTCGCCTGCCTTGCAGGGCAGATCCCTCACCACTGGACCACCAGGGAAGTCATAATTCATAATTTTTTAATGAATGTGAAGTGAAAGTCGTTCAGTTGTGTCCCACTCTTTGCGACCCCATGGACTGTAGGCTCCTCTGTCCATGGGATTCTCCAGGCCATAAAACTGGAGTGGGTTGCCATTCCCTTCTCCAGGGGATTTTCCCAAGCCAGGGGTTAAACCCAGGCCTCCCGCATTGCAGGCAGATTCTTTACCGTCTGAGCCACCAGGGAAGCCCTTTTAACGAATATAACATAAAATAATTAGCGCCTAAACTTTTTTCTAGGTATCCTGACAGTGACTGCTACTTGAAATATTCTTACTTCCTTAAACATTCTCAGCACATTGATTGGCTAGAGATCTGTAAATTAACCAGTGTGATGAAGAGCACAGACCGAGGAGGGACTTCAGGTCGCAGAGCAGAGACACGACCCCTGAGCACAGGGCGCGGTCTGGGGTCTCGCTCTGCCTGCAGCCACCTGCGCTGGACAACCTGCAAAGCTGGAAAGAAGACTGTAGGCTGAGCGTGTGTGGTTGCGGCCTCTTTCTGACTGTGATCATTGCACTGGCGCTCTGCGGCAGAATGGTCTCAGTTCTGGAATTATACACTGAAGTGTTCAGGGACAAAGTTATGATGTCTGCCGCAAGGAAGAGCCAGCACAAGAGAGCATATACGAACGTGCCAATGTGGCAAATGCTAACCTTTGGGAACTAAGGGGTAGATGGGGATTCTTTGCCCGACCCGTGGAAGTTTTCTGTAAGTCTGAAATTATGTCAAAATAAAAAATTAAAAGAAAGAAATCAGAAGGACAACTTTTTTGATGGCTACAGGTAGACCTACAATGGAAACCAGAAGTAGAAAGGTTACTGGGAAGGGCAAAGTTGTCCTGGAAAGAAAGCCTATTCACTGGCAATACTGTATTTCTCTGGAACTTGAGTTTATGACACTAGACGTAAGAATATTCTATGCACAGTCGAAGAGGATGCTCCTAGCAGACAGCAGCAGAGGGATTATTTGATGACATAAATGATGCTATAATGTCATTCTGTTTGTGACTTGCATCTTTACTTTTGTGTTCTGTTTTAGCAAATCTTTACCAATAGCCAGTGTTACAACTTAGAATCTCTTCACAGACAATTCACAGGAAGTTTCACTAAGATTCTATGGAAAAACACACCTTTGTGTGTTTTTCTATGTAAAGGAAATTTTGAGACTATGAAATAGAAAACATACACAACAAATAGAAAAGCAATTAAATTTTCCCCCAAAAAATGACATTTCAAAAATTATTTTACACCAAAAGAGAGGAGGAAAAGCAAAACAAAATAAACAACAAAAAAATGAGCTCTAATATGTGCCTTCCCTGAGTACACAGGTAGCCTATTCTGATGTCCCCAGGATTTAGCACATATAAATAACCCTGCTTACTATTTGTTAAGGAATTCAGAGTCTGTTAATAAATGATTTTCCATATGATTATTAACAAATGTATTTTTCAATCACTAAATGTGTAATTCTTAGTAAAGAATTACATAGATTTTGTCTTCTGTAAATCCTTATTTATGATTTATACATCTCAAAGGTAAAATGCCCCTGAATTGAGACTGAAGTTTGGGCTGAGGGGGAGGCAGGAGGATGCTATTGGTGACTTTCCAGTTATCTGAGGCAGTGCATTCACTAGGACTTATTTTAATATGCTTAAAAGTTTACATTTACTATATACTATTTTACATTTCAGAGAAGGCAATCCCAAATATCACATAATAAAGATGTTTTAAAAGAACAGATGTAGCATTTTCCCTTTTAAAAGCTACATTATAAAATAGAATTTTTCTTTCATTTCTTTTTTTCTCTCCAACTATTTTAATAGTTGTTGATTCAGATGTTCAACCTTTATTTATTTAGCAACTATTATATGCCAGACTGTTGTAAGTATTGAGGGTGTAAGCAAACATAAACATAACTAAATAAAGAAAACCATGGTCCCTGCCTGCAGGCAGGTTACAGTTTAGTTGTGAGAACGAGGGCAGAGCTATGTGTAATTCTTTGCAAGTTCAGTACTTTCAGAATGCTTTGCCCAAGTAAAAACCTCAGTAATATCCCTTGATGACATTGGTGATGTTTGCACCAGCTATAGACCCTTTTGATGGGCAGAAGATTTCACTTTCACTTTTCACTTTCACACATTGGAGAAGGAAATGGCAACCCACTCCAGTGTTCTTGCCTGGAGAATCCCAGGGATGGGGGAGCCTGGTGGGCTTCTGTCTATGGGGTCACACAGAGTCGGACACGACTGAAGTGACTTAGCAGCAGCAGCAGCAGCAGCAGATCATGTTACCATTTAAAATAGACTTCATCCAGCAGTAAAGAAATCTGTCATATTGGACTCCTAAAGGCCACTTGAAATTGCATCCTTTTGGGAAATCTCAACAGCCTTGTCTTGCTGAAATAATAATCACTGCAACAGGTTTTCAGGTAGAAGCAGAGTTGTAGACGTCTGTAAACTTGGCTTGGTATCCAGTTATACCACCATTAATCATCCACACAGAGAAGAATTTCTCAAGTGACAGCTCGTGTTCCCTCACTACACCTTTTACACATGTGAGTTTTATGCAAATTCATACATTTCAGTTCCAGATGACAGACTTTATCAGTCTTTCTGTAACAAAATTTAGCAAATCTGATGCTAATTAGGAAGAGTAGCACAAGGGAATATCAAAAAACCCACTGGTCAACTGCTCTGCAAATAACTCATGCAATCACTACTCATTCTCTTCAATGAAAATATTTTTTCAAGATAATAAGCAAACATTGATCAAAACATCGATTGTACTAAATCTCCTGCAAAAATGCTCTATGAAATATCTAATTTATGTACTCCAGTGCTTACCTGACATTAATTATACATATTTTTGGTTACACAAAATTTAAAACAAGAGCGAAACCAGACCTTAAAAACTTCGAAGACTAGGTTTACCGATATGGCATATTATAACTTGAAAAATGCTTGTACCAGTGACAAATCAGAGCTTTTACCTTAATGAAAAAAGTGATGCTATAATGTATTTTGCCTCCCGAATTTCAGTAGCAAAAGATAGCCATCTTTCGCTTCAAAGTCTTACGATTAAACCAATTCCGGCACTGAACACAGTTCCCTTAGTGCTACGTATAGTCAACCAAACTACACACGGACGCCTACATAGACACATCACAGGCAACCATACCGCGGCAAAGTCTAAGCACATCACACAGAGCAGGACTTTCAGACTTCGAGTCTCAAAGTCTAGACTCTGACAGGAGTTGCAGAATTGTACGTTTTGCTGGGAGGTTTCTATGGCTTTTATTAGACTCTCAAAGGTGTTGATGACCCAAAAACCATTAATAACCATGACCGCAGGAGACAGTAATCAGCACTCACACTCAGGGGGATCTGACATATAGAATGAATTTAATAAACAGTGTTGAATGAATCTTGAATGAATAACCTTTTTCTAGAGCATCATTGAATTTTCAAAGCTATCAGAGATGTGTTGATTAGAAAAATCAGCAAAAACAAGATGAATCAAGGTTGGGTGACGACTATATGCAGGACGATGGTGCAGCTAGAGGCAGTTTTTTTTAAAGGTACTTCCAGTTTTCTAATGAACTTATAATCTAATCAGAATGATGAAAACACACAAATTAGGCAAGAATATTAGCAAAGGGGGAAAGGCAGCCAGGGTATTATGAAATGTGTACTAGAATTATTTTTAAATTTTATTAATATTTTTGGCCGTGCTGGGTCTTCACAGCTCCCGGGCTTTCTCCAGCGGCAAGCAGGGGCTCCTCTCTAGCCTCTGTGAGGGCTTCTCATGACAGTGGCTCCCTTCGTTACAGAGCACAGGGTCTAGGGTGCATGGGCTCAGCGGTGTGGCTCCCAGGCTCTAGCACACAGGCTCAGGAGTCGGACTGCATGGGCTTAGTGGCCCTGAGGTGCATGGGATCCTCTCAGGGATCGAACCCCCGCCTCCGGCATTAGCAGGACGACTTTTTCCCACTGAGTCACCAGGGAAGCCCCTAAAATGTATACTAGAGTTACTGACGAGGAAACGCCTTTCCCAGGTTTGAAGGATTTCTGACAAAACCAGAAGCACACAGGGCAGGGAGAGGTGGAATAGAAGGGGTTGCGATAAATGAAACGCCCCCCTCTCTGCTCCTCCTTTTACCATCTTTGGTGATTGGGAAGACAGCACCGAGCGGAACACAAAATAACCCAGTGGTTCTTGAAGGGCAATTGATCTTGAAGCTCTTCCTCCTTAATGCTACCAAGTTTTTGTGTTTTTTTTTCCGGGGGAGGGGCACTGTGGTGGGGAGGAAGAAATGGCAACCCACTCGTCTTCTTGCCTGAAAAAGTCCATGTGGACAGAGGAGCCTGGCGGGCTGCGGCTGCAGAGTTGGGCACGACTGAGTGCCTTCAGTGGTGGAGCTGAGGGGTGCTGACGTGACCGGGGTGTAGGAGAATTGCCCCTCCAGTGCTCCGAACATGGTAGGTATCTTTCAGCGGTACAAGCCCAGTCTTTCTCCCGCAGGCAAATCCCTTGAAAAACTTTAGTTCACTTTCAAGAAACACCCAATCAAGCGTCGTATTTGGAAGCGTACCTTGGCGCATCTCCAAGCCACGCTGTCGGCACTCCTCCTCTGTGAGCTGAGTTCAGGTAAAAGGCCACAGCCAGCTAGCATCTACACCCTTTCCCTGTTTGGGTGTCACGAGTGTTTGTAAAACTGGAGCAACACATGTCGCTTACTGATCTTCTCTTCATGTAGGAGACACACGCTGAACCAACACGCAGAGGACAGTCCAGCCCACCCACACTAACACCTGCTGCTTTTTTATTCTTCTCCTCAAGGTACATAAAGGACTGTAAGTGAACAAGGATCATTTCCCGGGCCTTCTCTAATCTCACTGCCAACACTTTAAGGAGAATGCCAGGACCAGCTCCTGTATACAGAAGGGAGTTCAACCTCCGGCTCTGCCACCATGGGTGAATCCAGGCAAGTCATTTATCCTAACCTCAATTTATTTGTAAAAGGGAATGAATAAAAGGTTTTTATGAGCTATAAATGAGATACTGCGAGTAAGGACATTGCATGGCACCTTGTGTTTGCCATTATTTTCGTTGTTTTCATCACTCTGTCTAGTGTCTCTCTATAAAATTTGCTTCCACATAATTATTAACCCACCTCTGAATCGGTCAGTCTCTTGTCAAAACTCTGCAATGGACTCCAGGCACACAGGAGAGCCTTATCTTCGGGCCCGCAATGTATGGCCATTCTCTACCTAGCCTTAACCAACCTGCCTCCAGCGTCTCCGAGGCCCCTTAGTAACAGACGACTTTCCTTCCTCAAAAGCCCCTGCTCTTTCCAGCTTGGCTGCTATGTTCCTCGAGTCCCCTCTGTATGGAATGCCTTCCCAGTGCACGTCCACAGCACTCGCTGACCCACCGAGCGAGCCTGGATGCCACCTCCTCCACAAAGCTTAGCGGAGTGAGTTCTCCTTCTGGATGCCTGATACTTGTTTTCTTTCACCTTGAAAAAAAGTGTTACTTAGGGTCACATTACCTCCCAACCTAAAATGTAAGTCCTTTAAAAACCAAGGTTCAAATCCATTTTATTTTATATCCCCAGGGCCTCGAGAGGCCACACTCACAAGAGGCTTGAAACACATTTACGGAACGAGTAATCAAATACTCATGGCGGAGAGAACAGAGAGGGAGGAAGAGACCGAGGGGCCTGGCGGACGGAGAAGTGACATCAGCCCGTGACAGTCGGAGCAAACCTTTACGGGTCTAGAACTCTGTCAGGCAGAGACGATGGGAGTCAGAAATCTAGCCCAGAGAGCAATGTGAGTAACAGGAGGCGGTGGGAAAGACTGAAGAACAGTTCGCAGGGCCGGAGGTCAGGGGATGCGAAGAGCCGCGGATTACTAGGACTGAGGTCAGACCGCAGGAAGATCCTGAAGGGATTCCCAAGGAAACTGCACTTAATCCCAGAGGCCAAAGGAGGCGCTGAGGACAAAAATCATACAGTCATGTGTATGCTTTAGAAACGCTACTCCATCAGCGGGGCATGAAACGGAACCAAGGGTGAAAGACCAATTCTGCAATAGTTAGAAAACAGTCTTGAACTATGGTGGTGACGTGTAATGGCAAGAATGCAAAGGTGAAAGAGAATAAGAGAGGCCAGGCTGGAAAGGGACCTGCAGGAGGTGAGGGAGAGGGAGCAGGGCTCTGAACCTGGCCTCAGTTCAGTTCAGTTCAGTCGCTCAGTCGTGTCCGAACCTGGCCTACATGGAGACAATTGGGTCCATGAACTTGCATGGAAAAGCAGAAGATCTATCTTCACTAGCCTCTAAGTGAAACGCAGCAGCATTAGGCTGCATCAGATTGGCAAAGGTGTCCACAGAATAAACAAGAACTTCTGCACTCAAGTGATGAACCATTTGGGAAAGCCTTTACCAGAGCCTGGGCTTCCCCCATAGCTCAGTTGATAAAGAATCCGCCTGCAATGCAGGAGACCCCGGTTCAATTCCTGGGTTGGGAAGATCCCCTGAAGAAGGGAAAGGCTACCCACTCCAGTGTTCTTGCCTGGAGAATTCCATGGACTGTGTAGCCCACGGGGTCGCAAAGAGTCGGACACGACTGAGGACTCTCATTCATTATCAGAGATAAAGAGTAACACTGAATAAGAAACTTCAAAAATATGAAAGGTAAATTCCATGTGGGGCCTGAGAGGAGGAACAATAAAGATGAATAAAATCGTTTGACTGGGACATGCTACATTTCAGGCCCCACCCCACACTTGTCTCACACAAGGACATCCCTTTGCTTGAGCCCAGTAGCCTCCAGCTGCAGGGAAATATAATCGCCTCTATATAGTCGGAATCTTCATTTCCTATTCTCTTCATCCTCCCATTTTGTGGCAATGAAAACAATCCAAGGGTGACCAAGTGTCCCACTTTGCCTGGGGCAGAGGGGCTTTCTAGGACATGGGGCTTTCTAGGACATGTGCCTTTGATGCTAAAACCAGGAAAGACCAAGACAAACTGATGAGCTAGCTAGTCACCCTAAGGGCCCTCAAATCTGGCACTGCATGCTAACAAGGCTATATTAATACTATGCTTCAATTAAGAAAAACACCAGGCCATTTAAGGTTTATTTTAGATTTGAGTTTGTCCATCTGTTCTTCCCACAAAGCAGAAAATATTGAAGGAAAATCTTCCTATCACAAGGTCAGACAGTTATGGGCACTCCGATGCATTAGCGAATGAATATTATCAATAGTTCTACAATTTACCAAGTCCTGGCACATTTCTATCTTATGCATTGCTCACAAGGACTGTGAGACAGACTTGGTTCTCTTCACACTACAGAAGAAACCAAGGCTCTGGAAGATTTCGTCCTTTGCTCTATCTCACAGTGCAAGCAAAGTGGCTGACTTCCAGCACTGCAGCTGCTAAAGAACACTGAATTACTGTGTGCTCCACAGCAGCACGAGGGGTTCTTGCTACATGGAGATTATGCAAAACGGCAGTTCTCTTTCTTTTGCAGTCTCCATGAACTCTAGCATTATACTTACAAATAGTAAAATGCAGTGTCAGGTTTAGGCAGAAGGCACCCTAAGGTAAAGTGAGGCCTATGGGAAAACGCGTAAAAGCCAATGATTAAGTGTTCAAAATCGGTACTATTAGGTAAGAGAAACAATAACTTAACAAATCAAATTGTATGGCTGCTGCTGCTAAGTCACTTCAGTCGTGTCCGACTGTGTGACCCCAGAGACGGAAGCCCACCAGGCTCCCCCGACACTGGGATTCTCCAGGCAAGAGCACTGGAGTGGGTTGCCCATGGTATCAAACCCATGTTCCCACCTGCAGGTTCTAATTAGAAAACCTTGTAAGGCAGAGACTGTGCCTGCCTTGGTCAATACTGGAATCAATACAGACCCACGTGTGCCTGTAAGATCAGTCCAGCATCTTGGAAACGGATGGGAAAGGTGAAAGCCTGGACACACAAACCTGGGTAGTCAATTACTACTAGGACTTCACACAAGGGAGCGGTGGCCTAGCCGGGTTTATTGGCCCGGCAATTCACCAACGCGCTCTCCCTGCAGCCATGGCAACGCCCACACCACGAGGCGTCCAGAATTCACCTTGGATAGCCACGGCGCACCGAGTTTGCACCTACCCGGCTCAAATAAAACCCAAGACATCGCTCCCACTAAAGCAGACGAACATGGCCTTTTCCCGTTCCTCTAGCTCTAATTTACCCCGGGAACACTGCTCTTTCTCTTCACTCGTATCCACCGAAGGGGTCCTGAACCACGACCACTTTTGCTACAGTAAAAGATTTAAAAAAAAAAAGGGGGGGGCCTTTTTCTTCTTTTTTGCAGGGGTGGATATCAGAGACGAACGAAAGCCGGATGCACGTACAAACATAACAGTTGCCTAAAAAGGCAACCAAACGGGTACGATCAAAATAATTTTCAGCCAACGTCTCGCAGGGTGTGTGTCAGGCAAGCTCCGTTTCGCTGCCGCAGGCCACGGTCTCTGCAGCCGGTAAATAGTTTCCAAGACGGCTGTTAGGATTTACAGCTCTAAAAAAAAACAACAAAAAACCAAAACGCATTCCCTGCAGGCGGGGAGCGCGCTCGGCGTGAGCAGGAACCATGACGTATTCGGGAGAGGTTTCCAGAACTGCCTTCCAGCGCGAGCAAGATGCCCGGGGGGCGAACCTCCCTGTCGCGCCTAGAAGTGGAGTCAAAGCGCCCTCGCGGCGCCGCCGACGGAGCGCACACCCGCGGGCTGAGGGCAGCGGCCGCGGCCTCCCACCAGGCCCGCCTCACCCGGGGAAGCCGCCAGCTCTCCGGTTCTGCCCCCGCCGCCTGCTGGGACCTGAGCCCACACGGGACGGCCCGCCGCAGCGGAAAAGGGGAGAGGCCCTCCACACACACACACACACACACAGACACACACACACGAAACTGCTGTCGCAGAGCGTTTCTCTGCCGGCCCAGGGGCGCCGCGAGAAACCCCGACGAGCGCGAGCGGCCCGCGCCGCCCCTAGTAAAGATGGCGGCCGCAGACGGCGCCGCGCCCTCCCGGCGGCCGGCGGCCCCTCGGTCCGCAGCCGTTCACGCGGAAGCGCTCCACGCCCACCGCGGCTTGACGCATTGCAGGTGCGGAGCGGCCAATCAGGCGCCTCGACTCTTTCCGGCCGACCACTGCGGGGTCGTGCTGGCCAATCAGAGCGCCCTTCTCTGACTGAGCGAGGAAAGCCGCCTCGGCAGCGCCAGCTAAGCGACCGCTGCAGGGCAGCGCGCTTTGGCGGCAGTGCGTCGCGGCTCGCGTGCTCCTCCGCCGGGAGATATAGTGCCCCCGCCCCGCCCCGCCCCGCCCCGCCCCGCCCGCGAGCGCGCGCGCTTGAACGGCTGCGGCGCGGGGCTCGGCGGGAGGCGAGTGGCTCCGAAGGGAGCGCTGGATCCCCCGCCTTGCGCTTGGCCCCCGAGGGGCACTCTCGAGCCGTCCTCGCCCTGCCTCCTGGCTCGGCGAGGTCGCGCTCCTGACGGCTCGCGCGACGCTCTCTGAGGTGCCGCCGGGGAGAGGACGAAAGACGTGCCCCACCTCGAAAGCCGGGCCCTTCCCGGCCGCCCGGGAGCGCACCCGCGGGCGTGTCCCTCACGTGGTCTGCGTTTACCTCGGCCCGCGGGCGGACCCGACGGTGCGCCCCGGGGTAGCGCAGGGGCCGTGTCCTGAGTCCAGAGGGGAGACGCCTCGGTGGAGGAGGCTTGCGAGACACGCTGTCCGCTTCAGTCCAGCCGCCCCGTCGCGCCGACTCTCCGCGACCCCAGGGACTGCGGCAGGCCGGGCCTCGCTGTCCGCCGCTGGAGCGTGCTCAGGCGCGTGTCAGTCCGGGCGGTGATGCCGTCCAGCCGCCCGGCCCCGCAGCCTGCCTAGGGCAGAGGCTGTCTGGGGACCCCTCATCCCGCTGCGTGCGGTGAGCAGCCCGAGAGCCAGAAAGGTCGATCCGCCTTCTGCAGCCGCCCCGAGGCCAGGTTGTCTGTCTCCGGAGCTACAGTAACACCCGATCTTCGCGGCTTTCGCTGTGCTCTGAGACGGCTCAGAAACTCCCTGTTACATTTATTTTCACACTGGAGGGAGAGTCCCCGTTTACCAAGAAGCTAGGTTTACCGTCAAGTGTATCCCAGGCTTTTCTTCGTGTGAATCAGTGTGCCGCAAAGGATTCCTCTGAGTTTACTGAAGTCCCAGTACATATGAACCCGCTACTTTTTGGTGGTCAGAAAACTAGCTCGCTAAAGTGTGAGCTCCTCAAGGACAGGGCCTATCAAATTTATTTTCATATTCTCAGTATTTGGTGAATTTCATTTCCATAAGCTCAATAAAGGTTTATTGAAGGAATAGATGAGCAAATAATTAAGACAGAGGTAGAAAGAATACGTGGATATGAAAGGTTCTTTTGAGTTCCAAGAAAATCAGTCAACCAGTACTTACTGAGAATCTATCCTATAGAAAGTATAGTTTCTTCTTTCAACACTAGTTTTTTTTTTTTTCCATTTGAATTTTCCCCACTTGCTTTTAAATTAAGGAAATATCATCATTATGGGACATTATCTTTTGAAATAGCAGGGTTTATTTCCAAGGTTTCCTTTGTATAGTCTATTATGTCCTTCGAAGAATACAGATGTAGAAGAAATTGATTTTTTAAAAAATCTGACTCATTCAAAATTGCTTACTTTCCCCTTTTATTGTTGGTTTTCTGCTCTTTGTAAAGAGATACTGTCCTCTACCCAGCTTTTGATTATTTTTTGGCAATTTTTGGAAATAAATGTCCAGGATTGATCAGTTGGAGCAGACATGGCATAGTCTAAGTATTTTAATTATAATTCAACAGAGTAAGAACTCTATAATGGTCTTAATTTTTACCATTTATAAAAAGATGTAACTCTTGAGTCAAGTCCCCTGTGACCTTAGCGCTATTTGTAGCCACATCTCTAGGGGTCTCCTAGTTACTAGGGAGTTCTGCACAAGTTCCTCACAAGTTTCACAAGCAAAATATTTAGAATCATAAAATTCTAAATCTGGGAGGAACCAAAGTCCATCTGGGTCCCCTTTTCCAATTTTCAGATAAGAAAACTAAGTTCCAAGAAGTACAAGTTCAGGACAGAGCAGCCTTTAGGATCTTACTAGACTGAGCTTTCCTTTGAACTTTGAAAACATTTTAATCAACGATTAATCATTTTAGGGGGAGCAGAGGAATGTTATCATCTGCAAGGCCTCCAAGTGATGGAAAATCTCAAGATGACTTTTCTTTGGACTTTGTAATTCCATTTAGGGATTGGCTGTCCTGAATTGTTCTCTGTGCTAGGCCTTATCTATACAGCTTGTTTAAAATCTTTGACCTTCATTTAGATTGCTGACACTATCCTCTCGTTAAGCTTTATCATATTTACTTACAGCTTCTTCAGGCTAGCAGAGGTCCCCCTTTTTATTCCTAAAAGAGCTCAGAGAAGCTAATTATTTTTAAATTGAAGTATAGTTGATTTGCAGTGTTGTGCACAGCTCATTTTTTTGAGATTGGTAATAAATGAAACCAAAGGTAGTTATAGAATTATAATTCTTTCACAACCTGAAGTGTTTTTCAGGATATTAAAAATGCTAGTAAAGAATAATCATGGTTATATCTTCATTTCTCACTATGCAACTTATAAGGTGGTTCCTAAAAACTTGGTTCTTTTCTTTAGGTAATTAAAACAGGTATAACTGAATTTGTTCAGAGTATGGTGCTTTTTCACAGAAAGAAAAACTTGTTCCATGACTTTAGCAATGCCTAACCCTCTAACCTAGCTGACCACCTTGCAAATGTTACAAGCAACAGAGTTTAGAAAGTAAAAAATGGCTTTGTGAGGGCCTGTGGTATCACCACACAAAACAGAGGTTGAAACCTCAAAGTACCTCAAAATACAAAGTTCCCACAAGTACAAAGTCCTGAATGGCTTTGATCAGTTTTTCACCTTTCCTTAGGATTTGAAAGTCAGAAATACCTCTATTAGAATCACTATGTCAATAGACCATTTAAAGCATGGCTTCTATATTTTGCTGCTTTTCAGTTTTAAGGTCATTTTCTTGTGACTCAGTTAGTAAAGAATCTGCCTACAATGCAGGAGACCTGGGTTCGATCCCTGGGTCAAGAAGAGCCCCTGGAGAAGGGAATGGCTACCCACTCCAGTATTCTTGCCTGGAGAATTCCACAGGTAGAGGAGAATTCCATGGATGGAGAATTTACAGTCCATGGACTCACAAAGAGTAGGACATGACTGAGTGACTTAGCACCTAGATTTCAAGCTTTGTGTGAAACAGGTGCAACAAGGAAACTCCGTGTGTCAGAGGAGAGCCAGCGCAGTGAGACTTGAGGCTATAAATCGGTTCTCGGAGTCACCAGTTTCTTTGGCTGCTCTAGGAGAGGGTGATGACTCAGCAGCATTCCAGTGGTGTGGTGGAGGAAATGAGGCTGCGAGGTCTTGTTGCCCTGGGTACCAGCCCGCTGGGGGCGCTGAAAAATGGGAAGCCTTGGATCTTCCCACTGCTGAACTGTTGGGTTCACTGAAACTGCTTGATTCCCTGACTGGTTCTGAATTGCTTTCTATCTGACCTTTGCCATATTTAGCTGATTGATTGATGTTATAAAATGTTATGAACAGCCACAGTTCACATTTATTTAGGTCTTCATTGTTTACAAACTAATTTGACGTTCTTTTCTCCTGTGTAACCCTCACTCAAGCCCATGGCTGAGTCTGTGTGGTTAACTGGCTAAGGAAATAGTCATTTAACCTGGCAGATAATATTGCACAATATTGTCCTTTTATTGGGAAATAACTGTTTTCTTTGTCAGAACAATAAAAATAACAAAACTTTTCGCTGAAAGAAAACAAAATTTCTGTCCCTCGCTTTGGTTTATAGGGAGAGTGTGAGAAGAAAGGTGCCCACCAGTACTCATGGTAAAGCTTGAAAACTCTCCTGAAGGCAAATCTTCCCAGTGGCCAAAACAATCCAGTCATCCTGTGGTGGTGCCCAGAGTTGGTTTATTAACCAATGACTCAGAGTCTCTACTTAGAACGAATAAAACTCAAAAGCATCTTCACTGGACTTGGACAGAGATAGGCCCAGTTTTTCTGTTCAACAACCTGCCTTTGGCCATATTTTCTCCATACAGGAAGCTGGGAATGGATCCAGTCTCAGGAAAGTGGGGAAAGGACTGCCAAAGAAAGGAAGGCTCAGCCCAGGTACGTACTTGTTCAGGGCTGTAGAAGGGTCAGAATCAAAGGAGGAACAGTCCAGCCTATTCCTGAGGAAGTATGACCCACTGTACTCCAGGGAGTCTCGTTTCCGGTGCTAGTTCCGGTGGCGGGATTAAAGCAGAGGACTTCCTTTTCCTTTTCTCTCTGCTTCGGAAAATTCATTTCTCATATCCTCTCTAGCCCGATAGTGAATTGAGCTCAGCACTAATCAATTAAATAATCTAGTGATATTTGTTATCAGATACTGAGCTGAGTTCAGAGTATAAGATGGTAGCTTCTGCTAGTACGAGGAGATAGAATATATGAAAGGATAATATCAAGTAGAATTGGGTAAAAGGTGCAGGAATTCAGGAGACAGGAAGAATTGTTTTGAACTATAGTGTTAGTTGCTCGGTCGTGTCTGACTCTTTGTGACCCCATGGACTGTAGCCCGGCAAGCTCCTCTGTCTATGGGATTCTCTGGGCCAGAAGACAGGAGTGGGTTGCCATTCCTTTCTCCAGGGGATCTTCCTGACCCAGGGATAGAACCCAGGTCTCCCACATTGCAGGCAGATTCTTTACGGTCTGAGCCACCACCAGGGATTGAACGGGCACCCCCTGCACTGGAAGCTGAAGTCTTAACCACTGGATCACCAGGGAAGTAGTACTTAGAGCTATGATCACTGGGAAAATGTGAAAGATACGTCCTTTAAACAGGACATGAAGGACTGGTAGGATTTAGACAGGTGGTAATGACACGGACAGGGCTTCTCAGGTGGCTTCCCTGGTGGCTCAGCTGGTAAAGAGCCCATCTGCAACGCGGGAGACTTGGGTTCGATCCCTGGGATGGGAAGATCCCCTGGAGAAGGGAATAGGCTACCCACTCCAGTATTCTGGCCTGGAGAAGTCCATGGATAGTCCATGGGGTCGCAGAGTCAGACATGACTGAGCGACTTTCACCTTCCCAGGTGGCTCAATGGTAAAGAATCTGCCTGCCATTGAAGGAGGCTCAGAAGACAGGAGTATGATCCCTGCATTGGGAAGATCCCGTGGAGAAGGAAATGGCAACCTACTCCAGTATTCTTGCCTGGAGAATCCCATGGACTGAGGAGGCTGCTGGGCTGCAGTCCATAGAGTTGCAAAGAGTCAGACATGACTGAGCACGTGCGTGCAAACACACACACAAACACACACACACACACGGATTTGGACAGGTATCTGGACACTGGGAGTGGCATGGAAAAGGCAGTGAGTTGGGAGGACACAATGTGTATTCAGGGCTCAGAGAGGAAACCAATTTGTCTGAAGCAGAAAATCCATGTTTGTAGGATAACAAAAGTAATGCTGAAAAAGTAGATTAACAATGTGTTGAATGGCTTTGAATGCTAGACACAAGGGCTTTCCATTTTATCTCCTGCAGGCACTGGGGAGCCTCTGAAAAGTTCTGAGCAGAGAAGAGACGGGATGAAAACTATGCTGATGACTGCGTTGGATGGATCAGAAGGGAACAAAGTCATCAGGGAAGAACCAAGAATGACACATGTGAGACTAAACATTTGGGGGACCCTCAGCATTTTTGATCCAGGTAAGCATGGATGTTCCTTCCTTTTTGCTTTCTTACAGTTCTAGAATGGGGTGCTCAGTCTCGCTCAGTGCAACCCAGTAAGACTTCTGTGATGACGGAATACACTGTTGGACTAGGTAACCGCTAGGAAGCCCGCTGGCCACGTGGGCCCACTGAGTGCTTGACGGTAGCTAGTGAAACAAAGGAACTGAAGGCGTAACCCCTTTGACCTCGACAGCCACACATCGCTCATGGCTCGAGGGCCGCACAGCTCCAGAGGCGGGACAGTTATTCGTTACGAGTCGAAACCAAACCACACAGTCGCCAGAGTGGACCTTGGTTCTGTTGGCACTGGTGAGGCCCATTCTTTGGTATAATCCACCATCAGCATCAGTTTCTCTGATTTATCATTATGGTCCAGTTTTCTGCATATCAAGGCCTCAATGAAAGTACCAATTTGTGCTGACCACTGGTTCTGCCCTTCAGGCAAACTGAGTCACCCCAAAACCTAATCATTCCAGCTTACCGCTGTGGCGACAGAGCCCTCCATCGACCTAGTTGTTAAATCATCTGTAAGCTGCTAAATGCCTGTTGTTGCCTGAACGTCTTAAACCTGCTTTCTAGTGTGTCCCCAACTCTAGCGCATGTGGTAGAAATGAGACGTTGTTGCTTACTGTTCTTATGATGATTGAAGTAACTTTGGCACTTGATTTTTGGATTAATGGGGAGAATGGTGACTCAGGAAATTTCCAAAATTAATATGGCTTAGAGAATACTTTGCTCGGTAGGTCAGACCAATTTAAAAAAAAAAAAAGTTTGAATTTAGTGTAAACAACTAAGGCAAAAAACTATGATCTTCTCCCACTGGGCATTTTGGAATTTGAATACACATACTTGGTCCCTAAGTCTGTATAACTATTGGCTGCCTGTGACTTGAGATCGCAGTCCATTAAAGCACAGGTCCCCTGGAGGAGGAAATGGCAACCCACTGCAGTGTTCCTGCCTGGAGAATCCCATGGACAGAGGAGCTACAGGTGGTGGGCCACAGTCCATAGGGTCTCACAGAGTCAGACAGAACTGAAGCGACTGAGCACGCATGCAAAGCACAGAGCTAATGAGGCCTGAGTCAGGGGTCCGGTCTCTTTCCTTGTCGGTTATCTTGCTCTGTTCTCTATCCCTGACCTCAGCTGGCTGTGTTGCATATTCATGGCCCTGGTCCCAAGGGTGGACCAGGTGGAGGGAATAATGCAGATCCATCACCACAGCTACTAGCAAAACAAGCACAATCGCTGTGAGTGTTGGGCAAGACTTGTCCTCTTCTGTACAAAGTAGTTTGAAAACAAACAAGAACGGGGCACACATTCAAGGGGAATGGTGCTATTTCTCTTTAGATCATTAATATGCTGAGTACTGCCGCAAGCTGAAACTCATAGTAGGGTATGTAGAGGTTGATTATGATTCACTTAAAATTCTGGGACACTAAATAGACACAGGGCTTCCCTGAAGGCTCAGCAGGTAAAGAATCCGCCTATAATGCAGGAGACACAGGTTCGATCCCTAGGTCAGGAAGATCCCCTGGAGAAGGGAATGGCAACCCACTCCAGTATTCTTGCCTGAATGGACAGAGGAGCCTAATGGGCTACAATCCATAGGGTTGCAAAGAGTTGGACACAACTGAGTGACTAACCACACATGCTTGCAAAACAGACATATGCTAAAATTGATAATGTTTTTCTCATGGTGATAAGTCATGGCTTAAAACTCACTATTTCCTTATGATGGTAACACATTTCAAATTTAAATGTAATGTTAGAATTTTCCCTGTGTCATTCATAAAATAGCAAAAAAAGATATTGGAATAGCAAAATTTTAAGTGGAAAAATAATGAGGTATTTTGTTATTGATATAGTAAAGCTTATATAATAATCCTATATAACATTTAATGAAATGTAAATCCACACACAAACAGCAGGAGCCTGTTCTGGCTATTGGAGATGATTAGTGAGGAAGAAAATCCCAAATGGTGGATCATCATCAAATTATGTTGGACCATGGGACAGAGAAGGAGGCAGCTGTGGATGGTGGAGAGGTCGAAGACAAGATTTCTTTCCTGTGAGATAGCTCAGGAGAGGGGCTCCAGTTTGGGACTGCAAATTTCGTAAAGAAAATTCTCTAACTAGATAATCCATCTATGAAGACACAACAGCCTGTGGTTACAGTGAATGAATTTAGACTTGTGACTTTGTAAAAACCATCAAGCTAAGCATCCACCTCTCTCCCCCTACCCCACTGCCCCCCCCCACAGTCACTTTCTCAGAACAGTGTAAGCTCCCCCAACCCCACTGACCCCCTACACAGAGTCATTTTCTCAGAACAGTGTGAGCTCCATGAAGGCTACAGATCTACCTACCTACCTATCCATCCATCCATTTGTCTCTATTTAGTTTAAAATACCAACTCCTCAGCTTCCCTGGTGGCTCAGTGGTAAAGAATCTGGCTGCCAATGCAGGAGACAGGGATTCAGTCGCTGATCTGGGAAGATCCCACGTGCCTCGGAGGATCTAAGCCACGACGACTACTGACCTGTGCTCTAGAGCCACAACTCTGAGCCCAGGTGTCAAGCTGCTCAAGTCCGAACGCCCTGAAGCCCATGTTCCCCAGTGAGAGAAGCCACCACAGTGAGAAGCCTGTGCCTCACAGCTGGAGAGAGGCCCCTGCCCGTTGCAGCTCGAGGAAAGCCGGAGCAGTAACAAAGACCCAGCAATGCCGTAAATAATAAATGCATTTATAAAAATAAAATACCAACTCCAAGAGATGCATCATGGAATAGGATTGGGATGAGAGAGAAGGCACTGGCACCCTACTCCAGTACTTTTGCCTGGAAAATCCCATGGATGGAGGAGCCTGGTGGGCTGCAGTCTATGGGGTCGCAGAGTCAGACACGACTGGGCGACTTCACTTTCACTTTTCACTTTCATGCATTGGAGAAGGAAATGGCAACCCACTCCACTGTTCTTGCCTGGAGAATCCCAGGGACGGGGGAGCCTGGTCGGCTGCCGTCTGTCGGGCCGCAGAGTCGGCCACGACTGACGCGACGCAGCAGCAGCAGCACAGAGTTGTCAGTTACCTCTCTCAGCGACAGATACAGCCGTCGACTAAAGGTCTGGTGGTGAGCAAGTCTCCTCAGCTGTTTAGACCTCATTTGCAAAATGAGGAATGTCCTCTGACCAGGAAGCATCATAAAGCGAATGTTTTGCTTTTTCTTATACACTCTGCTCCTGGTGTGGTAGGTACGGCTATTACTGCATTCCTCTGATCTTATTTTAATTTTGAATCCTTTAAGTATTTCTTAAAAAAACAATTTTAATCTTGTTGTGTTCCTTCAAAAAAAATTAAAAATTAATTCTATTAATTTACAAGAGATATAGTGTAATGCTTATGCTTGGTCCTCTGAAATACATTTTTTCATTTCAACACTTAAATTAGGCAAATCATTGAGTCCCTCAGTGCCTTGGTTTTTACATAAGGATAATGACGCCGGACTCACAGCATGGGCAGGAGGATGAAATGATACAGTTAGCACAGGGCCTGGCCATAGCCAATGCTCAGTTCAGTTCAGTCGCTCAGCTCTTTGCAACCCCATGGACTGCAGCACACCAGGCCTCCCTGTCCATCACCAACTCCTGGAGTTTACTCAAACTCATGTCCATTGAGTCGGTGATGCCATCCAACCATCTCATCCTCTGTCGTCCCCTTCTCCTCCCGCCTTCAATCTTTCCCAGCATCAGGGTCTTTTCCAACGAGTCGGTTCCTTGCATCAAGTGGCCAAATGCTCAGCAAATGTTATTTTTTAAAAAATTTTCGGCTGTGTCACAGGGCATGAGATCTTAGCTCCCCAACCAGGGGTCAAACCCACGCCCCCTTCATTAAAAGCCTGGAGTCTTAACTGCTGGACTGCCAGGGAAGTCCCATTAAATGTTAATCTTTAAGCTGTTTGCATTTCTCCATTTGCCCTCTTCCCCTTCAATATGTTTGTGTGTACACACATATGACATATATGATAATACATATTAAACATGTATGTTTTACAATCATATGTATTATAATCTCAGGCATAGGGTTTACAGTTGGAAGGAATTTCTAGATTAAAGCCAAACCTGTCTTACCCCTGAATATGTACAATGATTACATTTCTTCTGTTAGACTCAAATGGGTGATCAGGTTAGTGACAGAAATGATATTAAAATTTGAGATTCCTGACAGAGGGTTGCATTCTTTGTTTTTCTTCAATTTAACATTACTTTATTCCCCAGTGGCTCAGATGGTAACAAATTTGCCTGTAATGCAGGAGACCTGGATTCAGTCCTGGGCTGGGAAGATCCCCTGGAGAAGGGAATAGCAATCCACCCCAGTATTCTTGCCTGGAGAATGCTGTGGACAGAGGAGCCTGGCGGGCTACGGTCTGTGGGGTCACAAAGAAGGGACACGACTGAGCAAGTAACACTTTGACTCTTCACTTATTTAAATCATCACAGCCATTTTCTCTCAATATCATGAAATATTCCATGGTCTTTTGACTCTCAGTAAATTATGACTTCACAATGCAGTGCTGTGCTCAGCCGTGCCGACTCTTTGAGACCCCATGGACTGTAGCCAAGGTGGCTTAATGGTAAAGAATCTGCCTGCCAATGACTTCACAATAATGTGGCTTCAGTTCAGTTCAGTTCAGTTGCTCAGTTGTGTCCGACTCTTTGTGACCCCGTGGACTGCAGCACACCAGGCCTCCCTGTCCATCACCAACTCCCGGAGTTTACTCAAACTCATGTCCATTGAGTTGGTGATGCCATCCAACCATCTCATCCTCTGTCATCCCCTTCTCCTCCCACCCTCAATCTTTCCCAGCATCAGGGTCATTTCAGATGAGTCAGCTCTTCGCATCAAGTGGCCAAAGTATTGGAGTTTCAGCTTCAACATCAGTCCTTCCAATGGATATTCAGGACTAATTTCCTTTAGGATGGATTGGCTGGATCTCCTTGCAATCCAAGGGATTTCTTGATTCCTGATCTTTTCATAAATTAGAAAGTTTATTCACTTAAATCTTTAAAGAAAACCCAGTGATCATCCAGGTGGTCAGAAGAACCTGCTTCAGGAAATACATAAATCTTCACATGGTACATTTTCAATTTTCAGATGTTAATTTCATTAATACATAATCTAATCTTAGAGTCCCTGAACAAGGGCTCAAGGGCTCACACTCTATTTTATGCTCCATCCCTGATTCATGGCAAGATCTTGGGCAAGTCACTTGACCTTCTTATATTTCAATGTGTCAAACTGCCATAAAACTGAGTAAAGCATGACCTCGTTACCAATCCAATAGACTTGAAAGCTGTACTTTGATAAAAAATTATCAAAAGAGAACTCTAGCTGGTAAAATGTAAAGAATCACAATAATGAATTTTACTATAATAAGATGACTTTGAAATACAGTCTTTAGCAAATAAAGTCATGAAAAAGTTTCAGAGTGTTTTATTTGGGTGAAATAGGTTAAATGATGGAAGAAGAAACATTATTTTAGAAAATGCCTGGTTTTCAAAACCATGGATTCTAGCAACTTAATTATAAGGAACAGAAAACTATCAGAACCTAATAAACCTTTAAGAATTAAATACATTTCATCTCGAGGCCATTTTTCCTCCTTCTCATACAATGTATACCAAGTTTTAAAATGTATTTAACTACTGTACGAAAAGCCTGGCAAAAGAATACCAATTCCCTTCGCATATTCGGCCGTTTAGACTATAAGTCACTGTATCACTGAACATTCTTTTAATTGACTCTGTATTCGTCCCTTTGCCCTATTTCCAGCTCTCCTATTAACATACAGTTTACTCCCACTCGAGTTTTTGCCCAGGAAGACAGGGTGATGGTGATAACCACGTTCAGCAGATGATGTCTTTCTCATCTGCAGAGGGAAGGCAGCACCATTCCCTGGCTCACTGTGGCAGCCTCCCTTTAAATCGCACAGTTGGTTCCCCCTTTCTACCACATTCCAGAAGGCATATCAGTAAAAACAGTTCCACAGATATTTGTCTGAGGCTATCACACAAGTCCTGGGCACCTACAACATGCACAAACATTTTCCATCGTTTTAAAACATCTTTTCTGCAAACTGTGTCAAAGCCAGAAACAAGAATAACCAAGCAAAGCCCTTTCTAGCAGAGGTTGTCAGTCACACACTTTGCCACATTCTCTGAAAGAGTATGCAAATAATAACTTGCAACTGTTGCCCAGGCCCTGTAAACAAAAGATCAGATTCTGTGCTCTGCCTTGGCAAGAGAAGAAACTGCAGCATTTTGTCAAGATTTTTACAAACTTCTGGGCTTTACATTTATAACTGATATGGTCCTTTTCTTGGTATACAGAAAATTGAAAATAGTACATTTTAGATTAAAATACTACTTGAAATATATTTAAGATTGTGCATTAAAAAATGGTCGAGCTCCATAGTAGAGTCAATTAAACTGTGTGTTCCAACTCTAATCTAGGGGATTCTATGTATCTATTTTTTTCCTTGTTTCTGTGGATCTACGAATAAAGATCTGAGCTCCTAGGACCAAGTAACTAAAATAAAATTTAAAAAATCAAAGCATGAGGTTTGAAAGTCTACAGAAGATGCACAGGGTACGTTGATTTCAGTAAGACTAGTGTCAGGATGAGTAGTGCTTTCCATAGGGGGGAAAAATAAAGTAGGAGAGGGAGATTATTCAAGCATACAAAAAAGCATAAAAAAAATTCAGTGGAAATGTAAAAACATTAAGAAAAGACTGGTTAAGCATATGAGCATGACACGGATTTAGCAACCGAGCATATATGTTCACTTGTCTCCTACATTGCTTGAAAAGCAAACGTCTAAGCAGTTTCTTGCGTGAGGACACTTGCTCCCTCCGGATCCCTGTCCTCGGTCGCCGAAGGTGCGGCCGCCCCCACCCCAGAACTGCCCACGGCTCCCCGGCGGCGGGGGCGAGCGGCAGACCCCGAGGCCAGGACCAGCCCGCTGCCCCGGGGCGCACGATGCGAGGGGCGCGAGGCGGGGGGCAGGAAGGGGCGGAGGGGGTCCCGCCGGCGGGGTGGGGGCCGGGGGCGAGGGGCGGGGGCCTTCTGAAGCGGAGCCGCCCCCCGTCGGCTACGCAGCCGCTCTGTCTTCGCCCCGGCCCGGGCTGGCACCTGCGGGCACTCTTCGCTGCACGCGCCCCGCGCCCCTCCACGCGTCTCCGCGCCAGGGCCCCGGCCCCGCAGGTGGCCGCGCGCGCGCCGGGCGGGCGGGAGGCCGGGGGCGGGGCCAGGGCTGTGGGCGGGGCCAGGCGGCGAGGCCCGGCCCCCGCGGCGCTGCGCAGGGCGAGGCGGCGGCGCGGCGGCGGAGGGATACGCGGCGCCGTATATATAGGGCGGGGAGCAGGCGCGCGGCGCGGCGGCGGTGCTGAGAGCCTGGCGGGCGCGGAGCCGTTGGCGCGGTTGGCGGCGGCGGTTGGCGGCGGCACAGCGCTCAGCGCACACGGCGCCCCGGCAGCGGCTGTAGCGGAGGCGCCCTGCGGTCCCGGCCCCGGCGCGGCCCCCCTCGCTCTCTCGGCCTCCCTGCCTCGCTCGCACCATGGTAGGTGGGGCGCGGCGAGTGCCGGCGGCCGGCCGCCTGCCCGCGCTCTCCCGACCCCGTCGCCTTCGCCGTCTTTCCCTCGCTGGGTGGCTTCTCCTGGCTTCCGGGTGTTGCGCAGCCGCTGCGGCTCAGGACGCGCCCTGGGTCTGCACCCCGGTTTCCTCGGCTGGGCAGCCCCGTTCGCGTTCCGGCCCGTCGTGGGGCCGGTGCTGGCCGCGCCCGGCCGCGGGCGGGGGTTCTGGCCGCGCCGGGGCCCCCGCACCCGCCCGCTCCGCCGGCCGCCCCCGGGCCGCCCTAGGGGCTGGGGGCCGGGCGGGGCCGCGGCCGGACCCCGGCTCGCGGGCGGCGGAGAATGAATGGGCCGGAGCGAGCCGGTGGCGCACGGCGCCGGGGCGCGGGGCGGCCGCCGTCCCCTCGGGGCGCTCCTCCCGCCTCCCTCCCGGGGGGCGCGGCGCGGGCGTGGGTCGGGAAGGAAGGAGCCGGGGAGCGTGGGGTGGGGGCAGGAAGGCGCGGGGCGGGGGGCGGCGGGGGCGGAAGCGGCGGCCGGGCGGGGCCCTGCGGCGGCCCGGGGCCCGCGTCGTGGCGGCCGGCGCCCCTGCAGACCCGCCGCGCGCGGCGGTGGAGGCGAGCGGCCGCGGGGCACCGGGCGGCCCCCCCCCGCGGGCGGCGCTCGGCCGCGCTAACTGGGGCGGGGGGCGGGGAGCAGCGCTGGCGCGCGCCACGGTCTCCAGTGGAGACGCGAAGTTTGTGCTCCGGGGGAGGTGGCGGCGCGCAGGGCAGAAGCGGGCGGGAGGCGCGGGGCGCGCTCGGGCCCCGCCCGCGGCGGGTGGGGGGGTCTCCCTGGCCTGGAAGGAGAGGCGCCCCGCACCCTGCTGCCGGGGCCACCTCGCCCGGCACTTTCTCCGGCCCGCGCTTCCTCCAGTCCGAGGGGAGATGCCCTCCTCGTTTCCGCCTCTTCTGCGGCTCCCCGGCGGCCAGATGCGCCCGTGCGCCTCTCCGGGTGTGCCATCCCCCGGTCGGCAGGGCTGACATCACCCCCAGTCTTTCTGGCTCGGCGGGGAGGGGAGGCGGCTCTCGGCGGGGCCCGCGCACCTCTGCCCCGAGGCCGACGCGGTGTGGCGGTGAGCGTGTCCTTCTGTGTCGAGGCGGGTCGACAGCCTCGATCTCCACTCCCAGAGGACACTTCCCCGGCGAGGTGACACCTTCTCTTTCGAGGTGTGGCCGGCAGCGCTTCCTGTTGTACGAGGCAGAGACGTAGCCCTGGCATTACATAAATCCTCGTGTCTCCTTCCTTCGCTATAAAGAAAACCGGCGTGCCGTGTCCGGGGCACGGAGGAGAGGAGACACAGTTCTGATTTGAAAAAAAATGTTTCCTCCCTAAGTCAATATGTTGGAACATCAATTTTATTGTAGAAGTTTTCATTTGCGAGTTTGAATAAACTGCCATCAGCTTTATACTAGGACTTGTTTTGGAACTGGCTTCGTTAGACATTCTTCATTAAAATAAAAATATCTGTCCTTGAGATTCCGAATTCCCGTGGCTGGAGGCACAAGATCAGCGTTGCAGAGACCAAATAAATGCAAGTGAGAATTGCCTTCGTGGCCGTTACCACCTCGAGTAAAGTGTGTTTATTAGGAGCAGCTCTTAGATCACCCTTAGAATGGGTAGAGTAAATATCCTGTAGCAAAGTTAATAGTTCCTCTCAGAAAAAGAGGGCACAGCCTCATCATTATGTAGTTTCTGTGTACTTCATATTTGCAGTTTTGTAACAGCTCAATTGTAGGACCGTTCCATTTCCCCCCCTCCCCCTGGCTTTTGAATCATAGGATAATTTGACCAAGGACATTTAGTTGTTCTAAATGGTAGCCTTTTAACAAATAACTGCCTAATTTAAGTGATTGGAAAGCATGGAAATGAAGTTGGTAGGATAACCCATTGCTGTGTATTTATTTTTTTCCCCACTTAATTGTATCTCGTAAAGTAGATATAAAAGCCTGTTAATCCAAGCCAGTGCCATTATGTAACGCCAGTTTGGAGATTTGGAGTGCCCGCAGCAGTGCGCAAGGTGCACTGAAGGCCTGACCTGGCCGCGGTCCTGGCTGCAGGGATAGCCGCGGCAGGTTGGGTCCCTCCGTGGATGGCCGCGGGGAGCGCGGTGTCCGTGCAGTAGGTGGCGCTCTTCCCAGAGCCGGGCCCTGCGGCTGCTGCAGCGGGCCTGTTGCCACTAGAGGTGCCATTTCTCAGATGATGAACTGACTATCCTAGTTGGACCCACCGCAGAGCAGAGACCCAGTAGGCCCAGAGAAGAAAACCTGGAGACCTTGTCTGTAACTTGTCATCCTTTGTTTTTAAAACAGTATAAAGGGTTCCCTGCATTCTAATTGTATCTCTTAAATGACATGGGTGAAATTTTCACAGTTGAGAAAGATCACTATTAAAAAGACTTAATTGGAAAAGCTATGCTGACTCCAGACTCCAGTGGGTTGAATTATAACCTTTTCTTTTTCTATGCAGGCTGATCAGCTGACCGAAGAGCAGATTGCTGGTAAGTGGATGACTACAGGGAGTCTTGGGAGACCAGAGCTAAGCAGTCTCAGTGACGCTTCCCTCTTGCCTTAGTCTGAGCAGTTTGCTGAGGGTCTTATTTAAAGGCAAACAACAAGCAGAAATATTTAGGTTATGTCACTCCTTGTCAGTCTTTCGGAGATGATGTAAAAGTAAGTGGAACTAAGGATATCCACTTGTTACAAGCTGGAGTACTTCAAGGTGTGCTGGGCTTGTATGGAATGAGTGTATGGAGCCTGCTGTTCACAGATGTAGTTTAGAATCTCACTTTGTAACGCACCTGGAAAGCTTGTGCCTGCTATTCTAAATGGGAAATGGTGAGGAGGATAGTGAGGACCACCGCAATCATCGCGAAGGGAATGAAGTTAGTGTTAGTGTAGATTTTAGCTTTTAATAGTCCCTGGAGGACTTTCTTGGGTTTTTTGACCTCGGTATGTGGCATGCCAGATCTTAGCTCCCCAACCAGGGATTGAACCTGTGCCCCCTGCATTGGGAGTGCAGGGTCTTAACCACTGGATTGCCAGGGAAGCCCCCAGAGGGGTTTTTTGAGATGGCTTCTCTTCAGGAAACCAGGACTGCCTTTGAAATACTCTGAATGCCGTGCAGAGAGAACACACTGGTTACCAGGGATTGTCCATTTCTGGTAACCACCTCTCCTGTTGCTGTGAAACAAGGAGCTCTTACAGCTGTAGAGATTTTACAGGAAGGGACCTTACGGGAGTGTGTGGACCAATCTTCCCGTGTCAGATTGGACCTAGCAGTAAACTGTTGAAGCTTAACCTTTAAAAACGTGGGAATTCTGTAGTTATGTGGCACTGGCTGCCTGTGGTGGCGTTTGCTCTGTGTTCTATGTGAGGGCGCGTCCAGGGTGATTGCTGTGGTCTTTGTTTCAGCAGATAAAGAGCAGGCGGTTTCTGTTAACTTGACAACTTGGCTTGCTTTGGCAAGTTCAGGGGACGGGCGTGCTGTGACTGGGTTGGGTGAAGACGTTGGTTCTAAAAGGTAAACTTACGTTTTCAGAATTCAAGGAAGCTTTCTCCCTATTTGACAAAGATGGTGACGGCACCATCACCACCAAGGAACTTGGAACCGTCATGAGGTCGTTGGGTCAGAACCCAACAGAAGCCGAACTGCAGGACATGATCAACGAGGTGGACGCTGACGGTAAGGGCGCTAGAGCTGTGAACGAGTGCCAGTGTTGTGTGATTCAAGTTCAGACATGTTACCAGATTGTCTTTCAGGTGTCGAGAGCAAAGCAAATGTGCAAAGATCCTTTCTGTGGTTTCTTTACGGCCGTTGACAATTAAAATAGAAGATTACAGGCCTGCCTCTAGCCCTGCTCGCTGTCCAGAATATTTCCTGGATCAGATCACAGTATTGTTCTTTTCTACTTGCCATGACCTGTAGCTCAGTCTTTATCAACTGGCCTGTGAGTCTGCACTGAGTACTATGGGGAAAGTAAAAATAAATAGCCATAGACCTTTTAAAAAAGCTTGGTTGTCTCAGGAGACAAACCCCAAGTGAAGTGGGGGAAGAACCTTCTCAGATGTTAATATATAGAAGCAAGTACAGTCTGAGCCGTCGATGAGTTTATTGAGAATTTCAGGGATCACGTGGGGCTTGGAGGGGGGTGCATGAGGACAGGTGGGACGAGATTTATAGACGCTACTAGGAGGACGCGGCGCCAGGAGGAACTTGCCGTTCAGTCATTGGTTCTCTGAACTCCAGAACAGTGGACAGGAGACCTTTTTACTGCTTGCTTCTATCATAAGTAGTTTTTAATCACTCCCTTCTCCCCCCAGAGAAAAACCATGTACTTTGGAAATAATATTAGTAAGTTTGATTTATATAATCCATTTAAGTAAATTAATCAAATCTATAAACATAACGTTGTAGAACATTAGTAAATTTTGAAAAGATGAAATAGGAATAAACAGTTTGGATCTAGACTTTCTTGATCAGCTTGATAGTAGCCATTTAAAAATATGGTATAATAAAGTATGGTATAATGTGATAAAACAGAGTTATACTGCTGGTCACATATATTTAGAAGCCGGGGTTTGGGGTCAGCTCTTTAACAGTGGTTTAAGCCCATCTGACTGCAATACTTTGGCCACCTCATGCGACGAGTTGACTCACTGGAAAAGACTGATGCTGGGAAAGGTTGGGGGCGGGAGGAGGAGGGGACGACCGAGAATGAGATGGCTGGATGGCATCACCGACTCTGTGGACATGAATTTGAGTGAACTCCGGGAGTTGGTGATGGACAGGGAGGCCTGGCGTGCTGTGATTCATGGGGTCGCGGAGAGTCAGACACGACTGAGCGACTGAACTGAAGCCCATCTGAGCTACTTCTAAAGACTGTTTTCATTGTTAATAATTTAGAGAAAGGTTTATTCATAGTTCTGTCTCATTTGACTGCTAAGGTGATCAGCCATCTGGGAACACAGCATGGCTCTCGTATAGTGTAGCCCAGGAAACTGGGGACTGGCAAAATGTATTAGGCCCTCTGATTTTATGGAACAAGGAGGGGAGGGGACGTTTTCTCAAGCTATAGAATCTAACATTTGCAATGAATGAATATGTTGATGCTGAAGAACATCTCTATAGGGCTATAAGAGATCATTTCAGACAACTGGTTTCTGTCTGCCATGAACAATAATGCTTTAAATTTTTGGAGGCCAAAATGCTTTGAAGGAATCTGTGAATTACTACTTTGTTTTAAAGGTACTGGTGGAAAACAGTAACTTCACATAAGGCTTTTTTTCCTTCTAATTTAATTTTTACTTCTGTTTAGTTCAAGTTACACTATTGATCTGGTGGCTTGTCTCTGGCGTGTTCATATGACTGTTGTTTTAAAGGAGGAGTTTGGAATACTGGCCCCAGAACAGATTCTGCTGACAGTGTCCTGATTGTTATGATCTCAGCTAAGAAAACCCTTCCGAGCCCTCGGTAGGAAATAAAGACACTGAGCTGGGAGCGCACAGGTGACTTCCCGTGACGTGTCCTCCTCCTGGAGGGGGCTCTCCACCGTCACGGTCCCTGGCGTGACAGGCACCTTTTTGCCACTCATGTCTTTCTCCACTCGCGTTCTTCCTTAGAAGCCTTGGTGGCTCAGTGATGGGCCTTTACCAGCATCACCAGTGTAGGCCGAGTTCGAGCCGAGGGATCTCCCTGACTTGGGGGAAGGCAATCTCAGGTGCCTCCCGTGGGAGCGGAAAGATGCAGCCAGCACTGCTGTGGGCTTTTTTTTTTTCCTGTTGAACAGTACAAACCTTTCAGTGGCCAAGAAGCTGTGTGTACAGTTTCCTTTGCATCATTAAATGCTGTCCTGGGCATTGATTACTAGTTTGAAATACATGAATCATGTGAAGTGCCCTGTGAAGTTTTTGAATAGTTCAGACCTGAGATAATACAACCTGATAAAGCCGTTCGCCAGTTTGTCTTACTAAATGCTTACCGTTCTATAAAGTGATTCTAAAATTATCTCTCTTGAGTAGTGTTAACTGGAGCACTGATTTTACACAAGGTTTTGCTTTTTAATTTGAGGTAATGGCACCATTGACTTCCCAGAATTTTTGACTATGATGGCTAGAAAAATGAAAGACACCGACAGTGAAGAAGAAATCCGTGAGGCATTCCGAGTCTTTGACAAGGTAACCCTGTGTCTGCACTGCTGACCGTGGTGAAATATGACTTTGTGGCCATCATTTCTAAAAGCTTTCACATTCTTTTCTAGTTAGAACTCTTTATCTACCTGCCTGAGCCTCTGTAATCTCACTTTCAAATATTCCTGACTTACTGTAGTAACCTTATCATATGAGAATAAGCATAATAAATAGTAGAGAAATTTTGAATCAGGTTTCTTGATTGTTGCAGTTTCTTTTGCTTTTTTAAAAGCCCCGCGGTCTCTGCGTTGGCTGCCTGCATGTGTTTAGTGGTGGAGGGGGTGCTGGAGAGTTGGCATTTACACACAGGGGCAGTGCCTTGCTTGCCCACGGCGCTGAGTCCCTACCGGTAACCACTGCGGCGTGTTCACAGGATGGCAACGGTTACATCAGTGCCGCAGAGCTCCGCCACGTCATGACAAACCTGGGAGAGAAACTGACAGACGAGGAGGTGGATGAAATGATCAGAGAAGCAGACATCGATGGAGACGGACAAGTCAACTACGAAGGTGAGACCCCCGCGTCCCTAGCTCGCTCTGTGATGTCCTCCTTCAGGACCCGTGAGCAAGTTAGCTGCTGCAGCCAGGGGTTTTCCCCTGTGCGGACTAGAGAGGTTACGTTCATTAAAGCTGCTTCTGAAGATAACCAAAAGTTATGATTATTTGTCTTTTCAGAATTCGTACAGATGATGACTGCAAAATGAAGAGCTGCTTTCAACTCCTTTCCCCTCTAGAAGAATCAGACTGAATCTTTACTTACCTCTTGCAAAAAAAAAGTTCATTTCCTCATTCTGTTTCTATATAGCAAAACCGAATGTCAGAAGTACCTTCTGTCCACACACAAATCTGCATGTATTGGTTGGTGGTCCTGTCCCCTAAAGATCAAGCTACACCTCAGTTTTCCGATATAAATACTTGTCCTACCTTAACAATAAGGAAGCACTTAGTGGACTCCTGGCAGGTCCATCTGCTCATGATTAATAACACTGTTTGGGCTGGCCAGTTTTTCATGCATGCAGCTTGACAATTGAGCACAGTCAGGCGTTTGTATTAAAAATGAAAAAGTGAAAAAAACAAATTCAAAACCTACTCAGAGGGGTTCTAGTTCAAATTGTTAGTGTAAATTGTCGTAGCTGGTTTACTGAGAAGAGGCATTTCAGATTGGTTTACCTCGGGATGCTGTGTAGGATGACTGTCCAGGCGCAGTCCCACCGCTGCAGGCGGGCCTCGTAACGCCCCCTGGCGACCGTGACACACCCTGGCGGCGTGCCCGTGTGTGTCTGCAGGTTGTCCGTGTTGTGCTGAGCGGAATGTGTGTCAGGCTATCACCATTCATACAAATTTTTAAAAAGAAACTTTTATCAAGGGAGCATCTTTGGACTCTCTGTTTTTAAAACCTTCTGAACCATGACTTGGAGCCGGCAGAGTAGGCTGTGGCTGTGGACTTGAGCACAACCATCAACATTGCTGTTCAAGAAATTTACAATTTACATCCATTCCAAGTTGTAAATGCTAGTCTTTTTTTTTTTTTTTCCAATAAAAAAAACCATTAACTTAAAGTGGTGTTAAATGCTTTGTAAAGCTCAGACCTAAACGGGGACGAGCCAGTCGGAGGGGAGGCCAGTGTACCTTTAAAAAATGCCCACAGCCCAGCATTGGGTACCCCCCATCCACACAAACACGCATCCCAGCACCAACCGCTGAGCCCAAGACCTTGCCCCAAACCAAGCAGATACTGATGGCTTCATCTTGTTTATGGACATGTAGGTCTACTTGTATTTTCACTGGGGGGAGCGGGGAGTGAATCATGGTAACTTACTGAGTATTCAGGCAGTAGAGCTCTTGAATGAAGGAAAAAACAAAAACCACTTTCTCTCAAGCATGTATTTAGGGGTTCTTAGCAATTGTGCTGCTGATTACCTGTTTTATGTAACTATTTGAGACCATCTGTGCAAGGGATGATTTAGTGCGGCTATAATTGAATCCTCGCTGTGTGTGGTAGAAGCAGTGGTCACTTTTCTAAGCCAGTCTCTTCATGCCTAAAGGACACTACCAGTCACCTTTTGATTCACAATTTTTAATTTATGATTGTACTTAACTTTAGACTTCACTTTTTTTTTTAACTTTGCTCCTCCCCGCCCCCTGCCCCCAGTAGAACCAATTCTAACCCCCAACTTGAAAGTAAAACTCCAGCCCAGAGGGAATTTTGTATTTCCTTACAAAACTGTAACAAGATGCTGGTACTGATCTTGGCGATGGGATTGGTCTGCCTAAAAGTCCCCTAAAAAGCGTATTGGATTTAGTGCCGAGCTGTTCTTGAAGGCTGAATGTGCATTTTTCGGGGTGTTAATTGGTTGCATCTTATTAGGAGATTGGATTTTGAGTGTTCGTGTGTGGGAGGTCTGTCTGTGCCCGGGAACAGCAGCAGGCTGCCGGTGCAGTGGTGAGACGCGCTCTGCAGCCTGTCAGGTGCCTTCAGGGTTGGTTTGTGGAGGCCCTGCGCGTCTCTGTCTCCTGCTCCCTGTCTCTCTGGCGTTTGCAGCTCCTTTGTTTTCCCCGCCAGAGGGGTGGGTCCGAGCCGTGGAGAGGAGCCCACCCCTCTGCTTGGCTGCTGCTCCCTGGGCTGAGTGGTCGGTAGAAGAGAGGTTGGCATCGTGGGCGAGGCTTGGCTTCCGTAACTCTGAATCAAGGGAACATCAGTACCGCGGAGGTTTTCTCCTGGTGAGAGAGGACTGGGGTTTCTGGTTTGAGGAAGTGGATAACCTGGATATTAATTGCCGGGAGGTCAAGTAGCCAGACTGTTGACCCATTCTCAGGCCTGTGGCTGATGGTCTCTTAGTAGCTTTAAAAAGGGTTAAGGACGATTTGGCTTGTTTTTTAGGAACTTTGCCTTCTGTCTTAACCCTTTCACCATGTCTTTTTCTAGGAGCTGGGTGTACTCCATGTTGGTCCCGTAGCCTTTGCAAAAAGACCACCCTTGAAGCCAGATTCATAAGTGGTCAGGATTCTGTTTGGGAACCAGAAACGTACCCCCAGCGGGTGCTGAGTTCCAGTCTGGCCTCGAGGGGAAGCTTAGTCCACTGGAGCCTTTCTGGCCTTGGAGGGGACGACCAGCCCCCTAGGGTTAGGTGTCTGCAGTCCACGGGGGTTTGTGAGGAGATGAGCTGGGCGAGGGGGGCGCGACTCTGAAACTCTGGCCCCACTTCTAACTGCTCTATAAATACATATACATATATTTATATATACATATAGAGTGACTAGTTTAACTGGCATCCGCTTGAGCCTGAGACTTGCCATAAAAAACTGCTGAGCCCTTGGCGCACACGCTCACAGTTTCCTTCTCCATCTGTTCGGGGTAGGTGTCAAGCAAACGTCTTGATATTTCAGATGGGCTTCTGATGCACTGTTGCCAAGGAAGGCTTTTTTTTTCTTCCTGATTTTTTGACAAACGAATTTTTTGCATACTTTAAATTGGTAACTTTCGGCAGCTTTCAAACACATTGAAAACTAGCTGCTGTACATATTTTTATACCCTCTTTATAAGTGCATGTCTGACTGGACTCGTGACCATGTCGTGACACGGGGCCGGCCAGTTGGCCTGGCGCCGCTTGGGCCGTCGGAGCAACAGTGTGACTAGCGGCCCCTCAGCAGTCCCGGAACTTCCTCCTGAACAGAGTGTGAATTTGGTCAAGTCCGCTCCTGGTTCATTCAGCCATTTTCAACATTTGAAGTAATTACTGTATATCCTAAATACACCTATCCTTTTGGCAGTGACTAGATTTCCACGAATGTGTCTTACTATATCCTTCAGCTGGCGGTTACTCTTAGCTCTTATTGATCCCTTGAAGTTTGCAGGAGACAGAAGTTCTCTGCTGTCTGTATCCCTCGGAGGAAGAAGGTAGTGGCGTGGGTGGAGTGTGTGTTCTTTCTCCAAATTTATTATAATGTTCGTTAAACAGGTCTGTAGCCAAGATGGTGGTCGTTCTCTTGTTTACGGAAGTCACCCTTCACCGTGGTGATTTGCGAAGGAGATGTACTTGAACGTTGCTGTAAATCTTTTGAGATAAACTGTTTGGAGATTTAACCACCTCTCTGATGGGGGACCAACTCTATGGAAATTGTAAATAAGTTTTATTTATAAACCTGGCACTGTATTCAATAAACATTTCTGTAGCCTTTCATCTCTAACTGTGAACTCTGGAGATTTTTAGCCCACGCTGCTGTCCATTCCGTTTGCTCAGTGAACAAACTGCACCTGCCCACAGGTGTGATTCCACCTGGGCCCTAGGACCGTGGCGGAGGGGCCAGAGCCACCACAGAGACGTCCCACTCTGGCCTTACTCTGGTTTTAAAGTTCAGGTCTGGGGACTTAGCCTGGTGGTGCAGTGGCTAAGGCTCTCCCTTCCCAAGGCAGGGAGCCGGGTTCAAACCCTGGTCAGAGGACTAGACCCCATATGCTGCAATGAAATGAAGCCTGGAGTGGCCAAATATTAAAAACAATACAGTTCAGGTGTTAATAGCTGACATTTTAACAGTATCCTGGCATTTTAATGTATCTGTGTTTGCTTTGTGTGGAAAATTCACACAATGAAAAGATTCATTCCTCTTTAACCTCAAGGTTAATTCAAGTCTCTAGAAATTGTGGGAAGAAGTGCACTTTAGAAATTAGATGGGGGTTTAAATATTAGCTGGGAATTTAAAGTTCCATAAGCAGCTGCTTCTGCCCAAGTCCCGAGCGGGTCCAGGTGGTGGGCCCGGGAGAGCGGGGGAGACGGTGGTGCAGTTCCCACTGAGAATCCTGGAGTGGAAACCTGGCCCTAACCAGGGTGGCCCCCGAGCCCCGTCTCGAGACCGTGTCCTCAAGCAGGAGCAGCATCTGGCTATCCCCTGTGTTTGCAGAAGGGCCTTCCGCAGGCTGCCTCGCCCCCTTAACAAAGCGCGAGAGAGCTGAGAAGGCGGGAACGGTCGCAGGTTAAGGCCCCGCTCTGGTCAGAGGGCCCTGTTTGCAGGGTGGAGACGTCCCCGCAGGGACCGAACCCTCTGCTGAGACCTCAGGACTGGCCTGTAGCCCGTGGACAGGTTCTTTCCTTCTCTTCGCCTCAGTTCAAAAAGATTATTGGACTAGGTAGCTTGTTTAGTCAGTCATGTCTGACTGCGACCCCAGGGACTGCAGCCCACCAGGCCCCTCTGTCCATGGGATTCTCCAGGCAGGAAGACGAGCGGGTGGCCATTTCCTCCTCCAGGGACCTTCCCGACCCAGGGATCTAACCTGTGTCTCCTGCACTGCAGGCGGGTTCTTTGCCACTGAGCCATCAGGGAAGCCCAGGTACCTTCTACCTGTGGCTTTCTAGGATTCTGATCAACCCAGCTTGGCATCGCTTGATATTGAAATAGAAATTGCAGCCTAAAGGGTGGGAGGCAAAGGATTTTGTCGTGTTGTATACTTGGAGATGATAAATGGGATTTTAAAAGTCAGCAGCTTTATGTTGGGGGTGGAGCAGAGGGTTCAGTTCAGTTCAGTCACTCAGTAGTGTCTGACTCTGCGACCCCACGGAGCAGAGGGTAAGTTTTGTTGTTAAGACTGTGGGTTGTAATACTGGAACGTGGGTCAAGGAAACTGATCACGACGCGACATCCATCCTCCTGGCAGGACAAAAGTAGGAAGCCGCCATTCACTGCCTGTGGGAGAGTCAGTCCAAGTGATGACGTCATCTGGTTTTTAAGCAGTTTTGGTTCCGGAAGAACAACACACACACACACACAGACACACACACACACTCTCACACACTCACACTCACACAGACACACACACACACACTCTTCCAATCTGAACTTCCCCGGGCCCTGTGGGCTGCTGCGTCCAGTGACTCAGGATGCCTTAGAAGGAAAGAAAACTGCAAGTTTTTTATAGCTTACTGCCGCTCCTCTCCCACCGCCCTCAGCCCTGTGCCGGGGCAGGAGGAGCCGCTCACCGGAACCCGCGGGAGGGCTGGCGGAGCCGAGGAGCTGGGTCCCCACTGACCATCGCTGAGCCTGGGTTAGAGAAGACAGTGGCAGTCTCCCACATAAGAATCACTCATGTTCTGCCTGTGTGTCAGCAGCCTCGGAAGTGAGGGTGTATTTACACATTCCCAAAGCATTTCACATGTGACTTTTTTTTTTCTGAATGTGCCTCCGAGGCCTGTGGGATCTTAGTTCCCCAACAAAGGATTGAACCCTTGTCCCTGCTTTTGAAGTGTGGAGTCTTAACCCCTGGACCGCCAGGGGAGTCCCAGCAAAGGTCACATTTTTAAGTTTTGTTTTCACCTTTACAAAGATACAAGGGAAAATCCCAGAGTCTCCTCCTCTAGTAAGATAATTTTTCATAAACATTTTGTTTTAACGTAATAACCTTTTTATCCTGTCTGCATATAAGCAATGTATAGTTTGCTTTTAAACTTTTTCTTTTCCTTTCTGAGTGTTAATATACCCTTCAAGTTGGGATTTTCTTTTTTTTGTTATTATGTTTTGTAGTTAAAGATAATTTTTCCCCCACACAAACTGATAGCAGAGTCAATATTTGAGATAATGGATTATTTTTAAAAAGCAGAAAACAAGTGAGAAAATAATTATAAAATGATAGTATTTTAGTTAAAGGGCTGGTTCACATAGTGCAGTCATTATAAACAAATAGAAAATAAGTGAAGACAAATTATAAAATGATAGTATTTTAGTTAAAAGACTGGTTCACATAGTGCAGTCATTATAAACAAATAGAAAATAAGTGAAGACAAATTATAAAATGAGAGTATCTTAAAAGGACCGGGACATACATTGCATTCCCAGTGCAAGTATCATATCTGGAGACTCTCAAAAGTTTCCATGACAAGAAGCTTGTTAACCTCAGAAGGCAGGCCCATTTTTACAAAAGTGTTTTTCTGATTCTAATAAAAATGCTGTTTATTGTATAAGGTTTGTGATATTTCACTGGTAACTCAGCAGGTGAAGAATCCACCTATAATGCAGGAGGTGCTAGTTAGATCCCTGCATTGGAAAGACCCCCTGGAGGAGGGCACGGCAACCCACTCCAGTGTTCTTGTCTGGAGAATCCCATGGACAGAGGAGCCTGGCAGGCTACAGTCCACGGGTTCGCAAGAGTCAGATACAACTGAGCAACTAAACCACCATTTTTCTGATTCTAATAAAAATGCTGTTTATTGTGTAAGATTTGTGATATGGACTGACCCCACTACCCTGTAAAAGATAGTTAACACTTTGTATTTCCTTCCAGAATTTTTTCCATCTTATGGATACAGAGATATATTTGACAAAACTAAGATCTGTATGTGTATTTTTTTAAATTAAGGATACTTTTCTTATATATAATTATGTATTGCATATATATATGTATTATAGTCTTTTTCATTCCTTATACTTTTCTCAAGATACAATTCATGTCAAATAACATTCATCCTTGTAAAGCACACAGTTCAGTAGCTTTTAATATACGCACAGCGTTGTATAACCATCAACACTGATTTTAGAACGTTTTCATCACCAGCAAGAATCCCTGAGTCTGTCACCACCCTCTTCCCAGTCCTGGTAGCCACTAATCTACTTTCTGTGCTGATGGATGGCCTGTTCTGGATATTATATAAACAGAATAATATACTCATATTTTTAAAATCCTCTTTCACTCTTTATACTGAACATTTCTCCATATACTTAAATTCCTGGATATAATTTTTTAGGAGCTGGCTCTATCAAGGTGGCGTCATTTACTTCATCTCCCAATAAAAGCCGTTTGGCACATTATGTTCAGAGCAGTTGTAAGTATGAGAACTTTGTTGGAAGGTCGAAACTTGCATCCTTGTAGCCTCTATCCCGGAGAAGGCAATGGCAAGCCACTCTAGTACTCTTGCCTAGAAAATCCTGTGGATGGAGGAGCCTGGTAGGCTGCAGTCTGTGGGGTCGCTAAGGGTTGGACACAACTGAGCGACTTCACTTTCACTTTTCACTTTCACACATTGGAGAAGGAAATGGCCCACTCCAGTGTTCTTGCCTGGAGAATCCCAGGGACGGGGGAGCCTAGTGGGCTTCCGTCTGTGGGGTCACACAGAGTCGGACACGACTGAAGTGACTTAGCAGCAGCAGCAGCAGCCTCTACCCACTGACCTCCTTAAGCCTGATGGAGCTGGCCCTGGACCTGTAACCCTGCTCCACAAGGCAGGCCTTGGTCTTTCACATTTTCACACACGTTCCTGAAGTCTTCATTCTTAATATTTGCCTTTTTTTTTGGAAACCAGTCTGAGAGGAATCAACAGGATGTTGTGAAATTCACAGGTTCCACATTTAAACAGATATCTGCATTCAAATCCTGTCTTCCCGTGTGGTATGAATTTTGCTAAGTGCCAAGTCTGCCTCAGTGTCTTCAAGGTGGCTGTAAAAGTGAATGAGACCCTGCAAATCCACTAGCATCAAGGCTGGCATGTGTGTGCGTGCTCAGTGGCTCAGTGTGTCCGACTCTTTGCGACCCTGTGGGCTGCAGCCTGCCCGGCTCCTCTGTCCATGGGATTCTTCAGGCAGGAACACTGGAGTGGGTTGCCGTTTCCTCCTCCAATGGATGGTGTTTAAAAACACGCTGTTCTCCTTCCACACAGGGTGAGTTCTGATGCCACAGATGAGGCCAGTCTTTCTGCTTACTCTGGTTGATCTAGCTCATACTGGTTCTTGGGAATTGTCACTTCCTTCCTTTGTGAAAAGCACACAGACCTAACCCTCTGCTTCTCACCCCTCCCGATGCCCTAACGGTCGTCGCCAGCATCTCATCTCCGGGTGCCTGTTCCCGAGTCGAGCGACTCTACTGGTCCATCAGCCAGGCCAGCCCCGAGGGCATCCCCACGGGAAGAGCTGCGGCATCTTTGAGGATTTCTTGGCTTGGTTGTCTCTGGACAATGATGGAGAGCCCATTCTTTTTTTTTTTCCAGAGAATTATGTTTTAAATGTTAATTTTATTTTTTAATTGAAGGATGATTGCTTTACAGGGCTGTGCTGGTTTCTGCCGAACACTGACGTGAATCGGCTGCAGGTACACGCGTCCCTCCCTCTCGAACCCCTCCCATCTCCCTCCCCTCCCACCCCCCAGGCTGACCCCGTTCCTGTTGAAGGCCCTTGGCCACGACAGGAGTGGTCCCTGGTTAGGCGCCCTCTTTACCGTTAGCCTCCCGTCCCCTCCGTCTCGCCGCTCCCTGTCTTCTGGGGCCCCCGGGGCCCTCCCCAAGCTCTGTCTAGTCCTTGAGCACCGCTCCCTGCCCGCAGCCAGGGGCCCTTCCCCAGTGTGGCCCCCGGCCCAGACTCGTCCCACATGGCGGTGGAGCCGCGGCGCCTCCCTCATCTCCTCTCCACCTCCAGTTCCATCTTCAGCTGGCAGGCGTCACACAGCATCCCTGGGCTCCCATGGCCTGATCCCAACTCAGGGGCAGAGATGCTCCCCGGACCCCAGAAATAGGTGATGATCCGGTGCTTGGCTCAAAGCTAGTGAGCACACCCTTTCTGAAGGGCCCCGGAGGGGAACTCAGGGTGTGGGTGCAGCTGTTCAAACAGGGCAAGCTCTCCAACTCAGCCTTGCAAATTACGGCCTGGTCTTCCCGTTCAGGCTGCCACCTATGACCAGGATGGAATTCAGAGCCTACTTCTTCTGCTGTCTCCTAGTGGGCGGACCTGCTCACAAGAGGAAACGTGGGAGCGCTGTCCTCCGGCTGTTCTCAGGTTTTGTGTCTGCAGTGTCTAGAGCGCAGAGTTGGAGAACCTCGAGGTAGTGGAAGGTTCCGGAAGATCCCCAGTCAAGGGACAGGCTACCCACCCCAGCATTCTTGGGCTTCCCTGGTGGCTCAGCTGGTAAAGAATTCACCTGCAATGCAGGAGACCTGGATCTGATCCCTGGGTTGGGAAGATCCCCTGGAGAAGGGAAAGGCAACCCACTCCAGTATTCTGGCCTGGAGAATTCCGTGGACTGTATAGTCCCTGGGGTCACAAAGAGTCGGACATGATTGACTGGCTTTCACTTCACTTTTCAGCCTCCACCTTTTGGGAATCCTCTGCAGGCTGTACCTAGAAACATTATTAGATACAACTGCCCTGCAATGTTGGAGAAGGCAATGGCAAGCCACTCCAGTACTCTTGCCTAGAAAATCCCATGGATGGAGGAGCCTGGTGGGCTGCAGTCCATGGGGTCGCTAAGGGTCGGACACGACTGAGCGACTTCACTTTCACTTTTCACTTTCACACATTGGAGAAGGAGGTGGCAACCCACTCCGGTGTTCTTGCCTGGAGAATCCCAGGGATGGGGGAGCCTGGTGGGCTTCTGTCTGTGGGGTCGCACAGAGTCGGACACGACTGAAGTGACTCAGCAGCAGCAGCAGCAGCCCTGCAACGTGCTGATGAACAAGATGTGTCAGCTCAAGTACATGAGAACGGACGCAGACAGCAAGGGTACTGAAGCCATCATCAGAGAGGTTTTGACATAGTTCTCGCAGTTACTAAGAAATCAAGCAGACAATAGTGTGTGTGAACCACATAAGGAACAAGTTTCATGTTATGGATGTGTGGGGAACATTGCACCAGCAGTTAGAGGTTTCACATTACTTGGATGCCAATAAATATGAAAACTTAGATAAGAGGGATAATTTCCTAGAGAACTGACTCAAGCACTAGAAAATGGAAAAGAAACTGACCACCAACGGGATATAATCAGAAATTAAAAACTTACATGCCTGTGCTGGACACTGTTAAACTGTGTCCCACTCCTCCAATGAGCGACGAGGCCTTGGTCTCCTCCCCTTGAGTCTAAGAGAATAGGGTGACTATTTATTTTTTGATTAATATTTGTTTGGCTGTATCAGGTCGTGGTTGGGGCACGTGGGGTTTAGTTCCCTGAGCAGGGGTGGAACCCAGGCCCCTGTGTTGGGAGCACAGAGTCTTAGCCCCTGGAGCACCGGCAGAGTCCCCATGACACTGTGACCGCTTTGAGCAATGGAATACACTGGGAGGGGCTGCTAGTTTCTGGGCCCATGCTTGTTTCCAGTTCTGTCCTTGGGACATTCTGGAAGCCCTGAGATCTCCATGTTGGAGAGGCCACATGTAGATGACTCAGTGGACAGTCCGTTGGGCCCAACCTTCTTATCTGCTGTCATCACCAAGGTGCCCAGTAGATTGAGGCCTGCAGCCTCCAGGCCAGGCCATTTGCCAGCTGAATACCGAGTAACCTCTGTCGGGAAGATCCCCTGGAGGAGGGCATGGCAGCCCACTCCAGTCTTCTTGCCTGGAGAATCTCATGGACAGAGGAGCCTGGTGGGCTATAGTCCATAGGCTTGCAAAGAGTCGGACACGACTGAAGCAACTTAGCAACCTCAGTTGACCTCAGATGGAGCAGAAGAGTCACCCATCTGAACCCTGCCTGAATTCCTCACCCGCAAAATCAGGAGATAAAATGGTAGTTAAGTCACAAAAATATCATTTGTTTTGGAGTAACAGATAACAAAGCCACCGCCAAAAATAGAACAGATCCTTCCAGGGAATAAAAAAACAAAAAGATTACACCACAACCCTTTACCCATCCTTGAAATTCTTCCAGAAAATAAAAAAAGAGAGATTATGTTAAAACGGATTATCCACACCAGATAAGAATACAAGAAAGAAAGGAAAATGACAGGCTGGTCTATACACCTAGATGCAAAACTATACAAATGTTCAACTCAGTCCTACAATGTACTAAATAAACGGCATCTGTGAACATATTGGTTGTAATCCAATAATCCAGTGATTATTTCACATGGAAGGAGACAAGAGTCATACCAGGGGAAGTAAAGGCTGAACAGCCAAGCTAGAGGAAGGGCAGATGCCCCAAGACTCAGGCTCTTCTGGAGCTGGGACCCCGCTCCTGTGTCCAGCCTCCAGTTCTGTCACCTGGCACACTGCCTTTCCTTCCAGTATCCCCACAGACTGGCTTTCTCTACCTTAGGAATCGTGGCTGGCGCCTCTCCTGAGTCTACACCCTGCACTTCAGCCAGGTGGAGACCGTCTGTGTCGGCCCACATTCCAACATTTTGGGGGAGGAATTCTGCTACAGTTTGCCTCCTCTTGAGCTCTTCAGCTGTGCCAGGTGGGAGACTCCGGGGAAAGGACTGTGTGTTAGTTTCTTGTTGCTATGGTAACAAGTATCATAGACTCCGGGGCTTAAAACAGCACATTATCTTACAGTCCAGGAGGTCAGAAGTCTGAACTCGCTTTTTTAAAAAACTAATGTTTATTGTAGTACAGTTGCCTTACAATATTGTGTTAGTTTTTACCCTTTGGCAAAATGAATCATTTCTACATACAAATATAGTTCCTCTTTTTTAAAATTTCCTCCACATTTGGGTCACCACAGAGCATTAAGTAGAGATCCCTGTGCTATACAGAATATTCTCATTAGTTGTCTATTTTATACATAGCATCAATAGTGTCTATTTGTCTCCCAGTTCCTCCCACCCCACCCTTCCCCCTCGGGATCCATACATATATTCTGTCTGTGTCTCCATTTCTGCTTTGCAAATAAGACCACCTCTATCATTTCCCAGATTTCACAGATATGCATTAATATACGATATTTGTGTTTCTCTTTCTGACTTTCTTCACCTTGTATGACACCCTCTAGGTTCATCCACATTTCCACAAATGACCCAATGTTGCTCCTTTTTATGGCCAAGTAATATTCCATTGTATACATGTACCGCAACTTCTTTATCCATTTGGTTTCTTCTGGAAGCCTTAGGAGGGAACCCGTTTCCTTGCCTCTCCCAGCTTCTAGAGGTCGCCTGCACTCCTTGGCTCGTGGCCCCGTCCTCTTTAAGAGCAGCGTCTGCAAATCTCTCTATGACCCTGCTTCTGTTACATCTCCTCTGACTGTGACTCTCTTACCTTCCTCTTATAAAGACCTTTGTGATTAGTTTTAGTCCATCTGGACAATCCAGGATGTTGTTTCCACCTCAAGATCCTTGATCACATTTGCAAAGTCTCTCTTTCCATGTAGTGGAACATATTCGCAAGTTCCAGGAATTGGATGTGGACCTCGTTGGGGGCTCTTATCTAATCTGCCCTAGCCTGTGATTGGTGTGACTTGGATCAGGTTCTCCCCTCTGGACCAGTTCAGTACCACTAGGAAGCTGGGCTGCTCTAAAGTCAGGGCAGTTTCCACAGAAGCCTCAGGTGTGAGGGGAGGGCTCGGAAGGACGGGAACACTGCCCATGGAGGGGGAGAGCTTCCCCTTCAGTGGCACTGCTGTCCAGTCATCATCTGAACCAGAAACATGAAGGCACTCGTAATCCCTTCCCTGCCCCTCATGCAGTATCAACCACATTATTCTAACCAACACTTAAATAGCGCTCAGTCTGTGCCAAGCATTGGTTTAAGCCCTCGACACAGAGTCACTCCTGTAAACTTTGCAACACGTTTTTCAACTTCAGTGGAGACAGAAACCATTAATAAGAGAGAGGTCATGGGGGAAACTTGTTCCTTTTTATGGCTAAGTAATATTCCACTGTTTGGAGAGACCCCAGTTCTTTGTTCATTCATCTGCTGATGGGCAACTGGGTGGTTCCCATCTTTTGCCTCCCCCTTGATCTGACCAGTGACTCATGGATCTTAGTGGGTGACCAAAGAAAATAGTACCCTAGTGGGTGATGCTGATATCACAAGTAAAGAATGTACAGGTGTGCCCCAGGGGCCCTGTGCCCGGCCCGCTGTTTTTGGGGGCAGTGCTAAGAGCCCAGATGTTGGCCTCAGGACACCTAGCTCTGAGTCCTGACTGCTGCCTGGGCTCCCGGGACCGCCCTGCCGAGTGGAGCCGGCTGCGCTTGTTCTGACAGGTGTGTCAGGAGGCTCCTGTGAATGCAAGCAGCCCTCGGCGAGCCCAGAAGCTCAGCAGGTACGCAGCTGCTGCGGCTGGCTCCCAGACTCACGTGGAGAGTGAGTCTCTGGGCCTCGTGCGGCCAGCCTGCTTGCGTCTGCCTCCTGCCTCCCTGCTTTGTAGTCTGCTGGTCGAGGCAGGTAGCCAGCTGCTCTGAACCACTTTCCCCACCTGGCTCCTGGGTCGAGCTGGACTGGGAACTCGATTCTCCTGCTTCCAAACTTCAGATTCCTTCCTCTGAAATGATATGAGGGGACACCTTCTGTCAAGTTGCTGTGGAAAGGTGAGGGACAGGCTCTTTGTGAAACTGACCCAGCTGAGCATCCAGATACAAACCTGCACACAGCTGCGTACACACGGGCAGGGCGGCTGTTAAGACCCAGAATAACGGAGAGGACTCTCGTTACCTCTGCCAACCAGGACACTCTCCTCCCTTCAGTGGGGCCAGGTCGAGGGTAACCCTTCTGTTGGAGACTCACCTGAGCCAGGGCTCCAGGGCCAGGCCAGGGCAGAAGAGGACGCTTGGGTATTTGGGGCGGTGGAACTCTGGCGTGGGTAGCCTTTCCCTTCTCCAGAGGAGCTTCCCAACCCAGGGATTGAACCCAGGCCTCCTGCATTGCAGGCGGATTCTTTACTGTCTGAGCCACCAGAGAAACACAGGTGGCTCAGTAAAGAGCCCGCCTGCCAGTGCAGGAGACACAGGAGACGCGGGTTTGATCCCTGGGTCTGGAAGATCCCCTGGAGAAGGAAATGGCAGCCCACTCCAGTATTCTTGCCTGGGAAATCCCCTGGACAGAGGAGCCTGGCGGGCTACAGTCCATGGGGCTGCAGAGAGTCAGGCACGACTGAGCAACCAGACAACAACAAGGATGCTGTAGAACACTGTGAGATCGAAGGCTGCGGTGGTGTTTACCAGGCACACATCGGGTGAACGTCCACACCGCCCACCTGGGAGCCCTTGCTCACCCGCCAGCACGTCCGAGGGCACACCCCACATGCACACACCCCGCCGCCCCCAGACTTCCTGGCCTCCTGCGGTCAGTTTTCCTCGAATGAGGCCAGGCCGAGCTGACTCAGATGGCTCACGGCCAGCCTGCAGACCTTTCCCTTGGCTCTGGCCTGAGAAGCTGCAGGGAAAGAACCGCTCACATCCTGAACTCTGACCTGCCCTGGGCGGGCCTGCAGGCCCTCTGGCCTGGGGGTCCAGGCCTCCGGCCACACTTCCTGCCTGCCTTCCCCTCCTTCCAGACACGATCGTAGGGAGAAAATCCCCTCCCACATGGGGTTCTCCTTGGAAAGAGGCCTATAGGAAGGGCTGAGGCTGGCTTTCCTAGCTTTAGGAACCAGGTAGGCACTCTGAGATAACCAGGTCACGCTCTCCACTCACCAGGTAAATAAATAGGTCCCCAGTATTGGAGGTGGTGGTGGTGGTTTAGTTGCTAAGACATGTCCGACTCTTTGTGACCCCATAGACTGTAGCCCGCCAGGCTCCTCTGTCCATGGGATTCTCCAGGCAAGAATACTGGAGTGGGCTGCCATTTCCTTCTCCAGGGGATCTTCCCGACCCAGGGATCGAATCCGGGTCTCCTGCATTGCAGGCAGATTATTTATTGACTGAGTTATGAGGGAAGCCCTCATAACCTCATAGGGTGGTGAGCCCGCCCCAGGCCCAGAGGGCACCTTCTGTCCCCGAAAGTCACGACCCCCTGTTGGTGTCCCAATTCCTTCCTGGGTTAAGACCCCGAGGATGAAAGGTCCCAGGTGACCCAGGGTTTTGCTTCGAGCCGTGACCATGGGTCTTCTCCCAGCTCCCATCGGACGTGCCCTCCCGAGTCCTGGTCTCCCGGCGCAGGGGCAGGTGGGCCCACCGAACTGACCGGCTGACTGACACTGCGGCGCGGTGATGAGTGCCGCTCTGGGGAGTGTGTGGCCTTCACCCAATTCAGTTCACCCTTCCCCGGACCACCCCACACCAGCCCGGCTGGCTGAGAGCTTCCTGGAGGCCAGGGCCGGTCCACGCGTGGTCTCTTCTCGGCAGAGTCCAGCTCGGGGCAGGCTTGGTGCGGGTGCCTGGTCACTGATCACAGAAGGGGGTCCGTTTAGAACGGTGGGGCGCGGCAGGGCCTGGGGCGGGCGGCCCGGGGCGGGCTCTGGCATCCCGCAGTCCACGGCCCACCGCCCTCCTGACAGCACCCGCTGAGCACCCGGTCTCGCCTCTAACCGCAGGGCCGAGGGGTGCCCGTGAACACTTGCTCAGGACAGACGGGGTGGGGCTCCCCAGGTGGTCAGAAGGCGAAGGCTCTGGGCTCCCAGTGCAGAGGGCCCAGGTCAGTCCCCGTTCTGGGAACTGGATCCTATATTCCGCACCTGAAACCCAGCCAGCACATAAATTGTAGGAAAAAAGGATAGGCTGGGTGGGCAGCAAGGCCGCAAAACCCTTCGAGAGGGTCCTGACGGTGAACAGACGGGGTGCGGGGCGCGGTGTGCGGACTGGCTGGGGGCCCAGGACGCGGGGCAGGCAGGGGGTGCCTGACTCAGGGGGGCAGTGAGGAGCCGGGGGCCTGTCGGGCTGCTCACTCTCCGCGTACCCCCAGACTCATCTCTGCCTTCTCCCTGCTCAGTGCCCGCGAGTGGGGCTGGCCTGTCTCCACGGCCTCGGTGGGCTCCTCACCTGCTGGCTTCTGGTTGGCATCAGCCTAGGGGAGGCACTTAGGCAGGTTGAAGGGCAGGGAACCCAGTCATTGCTGGGCCATGAGTTGGCAGGGGCTGTGCCCCAGCAGCTATGTGTGTGTGAGTGACTGTGCGTGAATGCGTGTGTGTGTGTGTGAGTGTGTGTGACTGTGTGTGTGTGTGTGTGACTCTGTGCACTTGAGTGTGTGTGACTAAGTGTGTGTGTGAGTGTGTGAGGGCCCCGACCCAGGTGGGCAGCCCTCCCCTGCAGCCCAGGGTCCCTCTGGGGGCGCTCCTGCCCATGGTGGGAGTGGCGGCCGGGGCAGTGTCCAGCCTGGGGCGCTCCCGTTCCCCGCGCTGGGCATGCTGAGCCCGCGGACGGGCGCCGGGAGGGCTCCTCTCCCTTTCCCACTCCATGCCTGCCCCTCAGCCCATGGGGAGCTGGCCTGGGCTGCCAGCGGGCGCTCGGAGCCCCTGGGCCTTGATGGGCCAGTCTGGTGCCTCTGGGAGACGTGGGGAGGGCAGTCGGGTCCACGTGGGGCTCGGCCTGACTGGCTTCCCCCCTAAGCGGTGATGGGGCCACAGCGGTTGATGCTCCCAACCACTGCGGCTGCAGCCCGCCCCCCACCTCCCCCAAGGGACTCGGGGGCTTCGATCCAAACCTGCTTGAGAAGCTACCCAGAGCTGTCTCGGCTTCTCTAAAAAACTGGAGAGAACAAAGAAGCTAACTTACCAGTTACCATGGAAACCACCCCAAATTTAAAAGACTAAAACCACAGTTCAATATCAAAAACCGTCTTTTCCCCCCACTCTTAAAAACACACACTCCCAAACCCCACTGGACCACATTAGTCTGATGAGATGGGCAGGGTGGGGCGGATGAGAAAAAGGATTTGGAACCCCAGGGGCCCACATGGAGAGGGGGCTCCCAGAATTAGTTCTGGGGGTTTAAATTAAAGCACGAATAAGCATTTGAAATGCAAAAGACCTAAATCCTCGGGTTCTACTGTGGAGGAAAACAAGATAAAGGCTTTTCGCTGGATTAAAAGGGAGAGACGATACGCAGGTGGGAGAGGGGGCCGATGCACCAGCTGGGCACTGGTGTCAGGGAAGGCCCCGGGCCGCTGCTCGGTCCAGAGCCCCATCCCTGGGGCTTGGCCGCTGCTCCAGCCTCAGCCTGTCTCATTCTCCTGATGTCTGTAGGCCCGAGAGCTGAGGACCAGTGCAACATGTCTCCAGCATTCCTGGGGCTGCTGTGGGTGCGTGGGGACTGGACCAGTTTTATGTTGTGTGGAGGCCGCTGCTGAAACACCAGGCCCACGCCTGTGGGGACAGGCCTCTCAGAGACTCAGCCTGGTCCCAGGGACATGCCCCACGGGTCCCTGGGTGCAGCTCTTCCCTGCAGGCAGGATGAGTCTGCAGGACAGGCTGTGCCCCTCCTCCTGGGAACACTCCCCTGGCTGTTCACGGGGCCTGCCCATCCTGGAGGCTCAGGCATGTGGTCTGAGTAGGACTAATCTCACCCCGAGTTCGGGCTTCCGAGACGGCGCTAGTGGTAAAGAACCTGTCTGCCAGTGTGGGAGATGTAAGAGACGCGGGTTTGATCCCGGGATCAGGAAGATCCCCTGGAGGAGAGCGTGGCAACCCCCTCCAGTGTTCTTGCCTGGGGAATCCCATGGACAGAGGAGCCTCGCAGGCTACAGTCCATGGGGCCGCAGAGAGTCGGACGTGAGTGAAGTGACTTGGCATGCATGCAGCTCGGTTCCAGGGAGAGGCTGCCTGGCCGCAGGGACATGTTACAGGCCAGTGACACATCCTTGGATGCTGGCTTGGAGTCCTGAGGAGATGCCCTCCTTCCTCTCCAGACGTGAACCTGGATATGTGTGCTGGGGGCTGCCTCGAGCCCACAAGGGGGCACGTCCCCCTGGAAAAAGGAGCCAACACTCAGGAGCAGGGCTGAGACAGCACGGTCCTGGATAAAGCTCTGCCTGAAGCCCGTCTCCCAGCCCCCAAACGTTTCAGTTGTTTGAGCTGAGACATTCTCTACTGTGCTTAAGCTAGCTGGCTTGGTTTCCCATCATCTGCTCCTGAGAGAGCTTTCTGCTCGGTACAGATCTCAGCCCCTGGGCCTGGCTTTCAAGGCTCATTGCCACCTGCTCCTTTCCCCTTTAATCTGCAGACCCCTAACTGCTCCACACAATTCCTCCACTCGGCACACTCAGCCAGCTGGCCTTTTCCAAACACGCTGTGGGCAACCCACCGTCCAGGGTGTCGCTTACAGCACTGTCCCTCCCAGGAGAGCCCGTCCTGTCTATCTAAGAGCTAAGTACTCAGCACTTAGTAGTACTCAGTACTCAGCACTCCAAGTACTCAGTACACCCAGTAGTACTTAGATAAGTAGAGGATATTAGATTAGTACTAAGTGCTAGGTACTCTTTATCTCCCAAGGCCCTGCTCCCTCTTTCGGGAAGACATCCTTGGAAGCCTCCTCTGTGTGTTCCCCTGATTGCTCAGGTCTCTCATCTGGCCCAAATGAAATACACCTGGCTTCCCAGGTGGTATATGAGCTCCGAGCATCATCCCCTTGGCTTGGTTCAGTAGCTTCCTGGAGCCTCTTCCTGCTCCAGCCAGGGAACTGTGTCCACGCACAGACGCCCGTCCCCAGGCCCTAGCCCCGCCCTGTTCAGGCAGTCAAGAAGATGCATCGTATCACACTCATTTCCACACGTGGTCCCACAGTAGCCCTGTGAGGTAAGCGCTGTTGACCCACTTTAAGAACAGAACCATGAGACCCACAGCAGTTCAGTGGCTTGTCCAAGGTCACAGGTTCCTGCATTTGCAGACTTGGCACCACAGACCCAGGATTTCTGATTCCCTTGTTCATTCCTCAGATGAAAGACAGACCTGAGTCTTACTGAGGGGCCCCGTGGGGTATGAGTACCCCTGCAGAGCCCAGGGGGCCCTTGTCCTCCTAACGTGGACCCAGCAGCCTGGGTACCAGGTGGCGGTGGATTCTCAGCAGCCAGAGTCGGGCCAGCCTCATCCTGACCACGTCAAATCCCAGAGGTCTTGCTGAGGGGTCGTGTCCCTCCAGATGAACAAAATAAATTCATGGAAATGTTTTCACAAGGGCGTTTTTCCTCTGCTGGTCTCCGCTTCCGTGAAAAACACAGACTTGAAGGTAAACAGTCTTGGCCGCTGCGAGGGAGCAAACACAGACTTCCCTGCCCATCCCCAGCTCCGACAGTTCTGCTTCCTCTGCCCCTCTTTCCGGCACCACCCAGTGTCCCCAGGAAGGCCTGAGGACCCAGTTCCAAGGGTGGAGGGTGTCCCCCAGTGACAGGCACGGGAACACCTGGAGCTCAAGAGACAGAGCCTTGTTTGAGAGCATCATCAGTCAGCACACTTGGGTCTCTGCCCTCTGAACTCTCCCCACTCCCATCAGACCCGGCCCAGTGTCCTGGGGGAGTAAAAGGGGGTCCTCCTGAAAGTAGGGGTGCTGTTAGGTTAACACGGAGGCTCAATCCTGAAGGGAAAAATCATGCGTGGGCTTGAGCCATACTTCCTTCTTACTTCCAGACCCTGGAATTTGCCTGTAAACAATGCATTATCATCTTGATTTTCAGCTTCTTGAAATTAAATGCTTTGCTAGGAAGGGTTTGTGCGAACATCCCTAACTGCAGAGGGCAAATTTCGAGGAATTACTGTTTGTTTACGCTTTACATGTTCTACTTGCAAAATGCTCCAGCGTCCATTTCACTTTTGTCTTGGGTTTTATCTTCTCCCCAAGATTCTGGTGGGGGTGCATCCTGCCAGTGACTCCTGGGGAGGGACCAGAGGAAGACAGCGGCAGACAGACCTGCCCTCGAGCACCCGCGAGTTCAAGGTCCACGTGAAGGTCAGACCACTGCAGGCGGCATCGGTGGTCGCGGTTCTTCACTCGTCTCTGCTGGCATCACACGCCTGCACCCTGGTCACAGACTCCTAACATCCTCGTTCTGCTAAATCCACGGCTGAGCACGGGACTGGCCTTGACTGCCGGCAAGCAGCTGGAGGTGGCCATGCGCCAGTTCGCAGCCTGGGCAGTCAGAGGCTGCGCTTATTTCCACCCGTTCTGGTGCATGTCTGCCATCGTCACAAGAGAAATGTCCCCTGACCACTGCCACCCTTTAATCCTGGGACCCAGAATAAATGTGTTGGGGATCAGAGTTGCCCCTGTTGACCTGTAGACACTCAGAGAATAAATGATGGCGGCTGTAATGCTCAGAGTTTTGAGGCACTTTGTTAGATACAGCACTTCATGGCCACTGCTGACTGATGTATTTAGCAGAAATTCTGAAGATAGCAGGTGATGAATAAACGGTACCCTTCCTGGTGTGTTTATTTCCTGCAAGTTTACTGAGCATCTATGCTTTTGCCAGGCACTGTGATTTGTTAGGTGACGGTGGTAGAGGAAACAAGCATTGGTGAAATAATAGTAATAATTAACGTTGAAAGGTTACCTCCTTGTTTGTTGTTGGCTGCGATGGTCTTGGTTGCTGTGTGGGGGCCGCTCTCTAGCGGTGACACACGGGCTTCCCGTGGCGCTGGCTTCTCGTGGGGAGCTTGGGCCCGGGTGTGCGGCTTCAGCGGTCGTGGCATGCCAGACCAGTGGCTGTGGCTCACACACTCGATTCAGGCTTGGTAGTTCTGGCCCATGGGCTTAGCTGCCCCCCATATGTGGAATCTTCCCCGACCGGGGATCGAACCCATGTCCCTTGTATTGGGTTGGATTCTTGTATTGGATTCTTGACCACTGGACCCCCACGGAGGTCCAATTATGAACATTTATTAAAGACTTGCTAGATTCCAGGTGCCATGCTCAGCTCTGTATATTGTCTTATTGAAATTTCCCACTTTTCTATGGAGAAAATGGGGAGATTAAGCCTTTGAGAGTGTCAGGGACATGCCCCATATCATGACAGGAAAGACCCAGCTCCTGTCCTCTGGAGCGCACAGCCTGGCAAAGAAGGATGCTTGCTGGCAAACATTCAGGCACGCCTACCCGTGGGACTGGTCACTATTATTGTCTGAGCTTGGATTCTGTGGTGACGCAGCAAAAGGCAGACTGGAAGTTTTGGCAGGAAATCCTTCTTTCCTCCTCTGCTGGCAGAGTTGAGCCGAAGGCTGTTAGGAAGCTAGGGCATGGTGAGGTTACAACCTGGCACCAAATGGCTTGAAGGTGAACATGACCCTGTGGGCGCTCAGGAAAGCCCTGCTTTGGGAGTTATAAAGGCTCAGAAGCAAGCTTCTGGGATTCTGGCTCCAGCTCTGCCACAGGCGTGTGGTACAGCCTTCGGTCCACCCTTTGCCCCCTTCGGGCCTCAGTGTCCCCCTCTGTAAAATGGGCTGCAGCATGTGGTTGGGTGGTCTCAATGGGGGTTTCCGTGTCAGCGATGTAGGGAGCTTTGGATCCCTGCTTTGGAAGGAAAGTGTCTTCCTTGTCATCTGCAAGGGTGGAGGGAGTACAGAGGAGTGAAGATGTTCTTTCGGAAATTGTGTTAAAAGTAGTCCAGGCAGTTTCACGTTTGTTTGATGTGTTGACTGTGGTTCTTTCTATTGGAAACTGGCTAAAGAGTGGGATTTTAGTAACAGCATGTGGTGTGCGTGTGTGTGTCTGTGTGTGTGTGTGTGGTGGGGTTTAGCTTTTCAAATGGAAGGATCATGAGCCCGACATTAGCTCCCATTTGCTGAGTGACTATGATGAGCCACACACCCGCTTCTCTCCATCAGCCCTCCGTTCAACAAGGAGGAAACTGAACTCTTCGCGGCCTCCCGTGCTGCCTTCTCTTATTCAGGAGTCTCTCCTCGTAGGAGCGATGCTCTTCGTGGCTCTGTCAACTCGGGCGAGCTCTGAACGGCTTGGAACCTCAGTTTCCTAATCTACAAAATGGGTGTATGAAGGCCTTCCTCATGACCTTCCGGTGAGGACTGCACCGAGTGACATGAACGCTCCTGGGTTACAGATGGCGCTGATGCATATATTCGTTTTCCTTCATGTGCAAGTAATCATGCATTAAAGTAAAAGCCTCCTCTTCAGAGGCACTAATGCTATCTCTTCCCAGAAACTTCTATTTAGTTTTCATAGCTACTCTACTTTGCTCAGTTCAATTCAGACCACAGAATCATAGAACATCAAAGCTCAAAAATCACCCAATCTCCACCCGTCCAGTCAGTTTTAGACTTATCTTTCCACGAGTCTAACCAAAGAGCCCCTTTTCTTAACTATGCCTTTCGGAGAAGCCCAGTGAATGAAACAGAGAAGGCTGAATTGTCCCGTTGGAGGCGGGGGCTGGGTGATGCAAGGGGTGACGCCATGCCCAGTGGGCACTTCCCCTAGTCGGGACGTCTGAGCGCCGCTGAGGATCCTGGCCCTGTGCTCTTCAAACTCCGTGGAGTTTGAGGTCAGTCTGCAAGCCCGTGGCGCACTGTCTGGTTCCTGCCAGTTTCGTTTCAGTTACATAAGCATCTAGTGTCTGTTGGACTGAGATGTAAAAATTTATTTCTCACTCCAACTTGCCATCAAAAACATGGCAAAGCCAATCACCCCAATCCTTTCGCTTCGTGTTCGGGGAAACAGAGCCCAGAAGAGGGAAGTGACCCGTGAGGAAGGGGTGGACCCAGAGGAACACAGGTCCTGGGCTCTCGGCTGCTGGCGCTGGTCTAGGGAGCAGTTACTGAGCTTTCACGGGGTGTCCTCTTTGAGAGATGCGGAGACTGAGACTCAGATTGGGAAAGAAATAAGGCTGCAGAGGCTTCCCTGGCAGTCCAGTGGTTAGGATTCTGTGCTTCCGCTTCGGGGGTGCGGGTTCGATCCCTGGTTGGGGAACTGAGCTCTCCCCTGTGCTGCTTGGCAAACAAACAAGTAAAAATGAAGTGAGGGCTCACGAGAAGGCGGAGCTTGATTCAGGCCGGCCTGGGCCTAAGCCTGTGCGTCTCTCGCGGCCCTGCTGCCCGGATAGGGAGGGTCATCTGGAGCCCAGACTGGATGGAGGGGCCAGACAGAGGAGCAGGGACCCCGGGCTCTATGATGAGGTTGGTGAGGTCAGACGGAGGAGGAGGGGACCCCGGGCTCTATGACAGCCAGAAGGGCCCAGCCCCGTGAGCTCAGAGGACGAGCAGTTCTGGGGGGACGCAGCCCTCACCGGCTTCCACTGGTCAGATAGGCTGGCACCCAGGCTGGAGCTGGGGTGACCCGCCTGCTCCACCTGGTGCCCTTGGGGCCACTCCAGAAGCCACAGGGCAGGCGGGCGAGCGAGGGCAGCCCTGTCTGAGGGGTAACCTCGAGACTGTGGGGCTGCACGGATGTGAATGAGCACCTCTGCCCCTTGCAAACTACTGGTCAGGCGCCCCCCAGGCGACATTGCCGGGACACTAAGGCGGAAGGCGTTAGGCCTGCAGTCAGGCCAGTCCTGACTTTGCTTTTCTTAGTAGCGCTCGTTTCCTAGACACGGCCCCTCCCGCTCTTCCGCCCTCCCCGCGACCCCGGCCGCTGTGTTCCCGTGTCTCTGTGTCTGGGCGCCGCGGTCACTCTCTGCGGACAGTTCTCTGTCTCCCTCTCTGGGTCACTGTCTCCATTTTCCGTCTCTGCCTTCTCTTCTTTTTAAAAAAAAAAATTATTTATTTTTAGTTACGCTGGGTCTGCCTTGCTGGGAGGCCTTTTCTCCAACTGCACAGGCAGGGTCCGCTCTGGCCGAGGTGCTTGGGCGTCTCCTTGGGGGGCGCGGGGGCTTCAGTGGCTGCTGCTCCCGGGCTCTGGAGCACAGACAGTAATTACAGCTCGCGGGCTGAGCTGCTCTGCAGCGTGCAGGATCCTCCCAGCTCAGGGACTGAACCCGTGTCTCCTGCCCTGCACGAGGGTTCTTCACCCCCGAGCCAGAGGGAAGCCCACGCCTTCTTTTGTATCACCAGGGGCAGAGCTGACTGTTCTGAAGTCACAGCGGCTGGGCCCTTGCTAACCTCACCCCAGGCCCCACAGACCAGCGACCGCGCGGGAGGAGGCCTTCGGGGCCCGTGATTTGCGTCTCCCTTCTCCACAGGAGCAGGAGGGGAGCCGTGAACGGCTGCTTTCTCCACCGGAAGCTTTCACAAGGTGCTGCCAATCAACGGTGGCCTTCTGAGCCTGGACTGCCTGCTCTGGGACACCATCCAGTTCTAGAGAGAAGTAAAATACCTACTCTGGACAGGTATTATTAGGAATACAGAAAGCAATTTCCCCTCAGCATTCACAGGCCCCTCCTGCAGCTCTGGGAGGGAAGCCAATATTGTCCCCATTGTATGGATGGGGAAACTGAGGGCCAGAGATGTGAGTGAAGTGACTTCCAGAAGTCACACAGGTAGTTCAGAGCAAAGACTTGAATCCAGGTCTCTTGACCCTAAACCTCGGTGCTCTGAGCCTGAGGCCTGTACAGACAGCAGCTTCCAGAAAATGCTGGCGGGGAGTCTAAGGGGGTAGGACGCAGGCTGCCTGGAGCTTCCCAGGTGGCACCAGTGGTAAAGAGCCCGCCTGCCAATGCCAGAGACATAAGAGACCTGGGTTTGATCCCTGGATCAGGAAGATCCCCTGGAGGAGGGCATGGCAGCCCACTCCAGTATCCTTGCCTGGGGAACCCCATGGACAGAGGAGCCTGGTGGGCCACAGTCCATGGGGTCGCAGGGTCAGGAAGCAGGATGCAGGCTGCTTAGAACTGGGACTATGTCCCTGCTCTGGGTCCCAGAGTCCCTCAAAGTGAGGGAACTCTGACATGTGGAAAAGCTGCCTTGCTGCTGGAGATGTCGTTCCTGTGTGAGAAGGCTCCGCGGCAGCGGATGGGAGCGGTTGGTGGCACTGAGGCCGGAGGCCAGGCAGGCGGCGGGCTGCGGGCAGCTGCTCATCCTGCGCATCCTCCCAGCGCGTCTGTGGGAGTCTTGATTCAGGGCTTCCGGCTAATCCTCGGTGGGCAAAGGGGGTTACGGGAACCTATGAGGGGCAGCAGTGGCAGGCAGCACCCTACCCCAGCGCTGCTGCCGTTCCGTCACTCAGTCGTGTCTGACTCTTTGCAGCCCCATGGACTGTAGCCAGCCAGGCTCCTCTGTCCATGGGATTTCCCAGGCAAGAATACAGGAGTGGGTTCCCATTCCCTTCTCCAGGGGATCTTCCTGACCCAGGGATGGGACCCACGTCTCCATCTCGTGCATTGGCAGGCAGATTCTTTACTGCTGAGACACTAGGGAAGCCCTGCCTGGTGACAGCATATTATGAAAACAGCCTTAGGAGGGGCAGGAGGCTGTTTGTCCCCAGCTCAGCCTATTAGTAAGCAACGCTGGGGCTGGATTGGCCCTTGTGCTTTTTATTGTGATTGAAAGGCATCCTTCACCAATACGCACCAGGAAACCTTGGAAAAGATGAAGGTTTATTACTTACAGGACCTGGAAATTACACAACGTAGTGAGCCTGTGGTGGGGAGAGAGAGAACCTGGGCGTTTGCTTTTGTTGAGGTCCAGGTTTTCGTGGGCTCACTCTTCATTGGTGAATTTAAAACATAAGAGTGAGAACTCCAAGCATGGGAAGAGAAAAAAAACAAGTGGCCCAAATGGTCAGGAATGGAAATCAGCAAGACCCCTGAGACAAAGGAGCCTCACTGGGAGGAGCGGGGAGGCGCTCTGTCAGGTCTGGGGCTGGCACCGCGTTTCTCCGGGAGCGCCGCCACTGAAGTGGTCGCCTCAGCAGTCAGACTTATGCCCGTCCCCTGCACGACACAAAACAGAGAAACAAAGGCAACTGGCAGGGCTTACAGGGTAGAGGCCCTCACCAGCGGAGCCACAGGGACCCGGTGCTCCCCCTACATGGAGACTGCCCCCTCGCTGTCAGCTTGAAGGGCCAGGGGAGGAATTTACTGAGGCTGGGGGGCTGGGGGTGGGGTCATGGGGGAGGGCGGAGGCTCTAGTCCATTGCTGTCCATCCTGGGCATCTGGGTGGAGGGAAGCAGGTTTGCCTCATCTGGCCTCCATGCAGGAAGCGTGCTGCACAGCTCTGGGGAGCACTGGTTCTTTTGTGCAGTGCACAGCCTACACTCCTGTATGTTGCACCCTGGTCTGTGAAGGAGAGGTGCCTGATTCAAGCGAAAACAGCCCAACACCTGACAGATGCTGGCTCTGAGAACCAAAAAACTGGTCTTGGTCCACTGTAGTGACCAGGTCAATTTCAGACTGAACTAACACACGCTGAGCTCAGCTGGTAAAGAGTCTGCCTGCAGTGCAGGAGACCCAGGTTCGATCCATGGGTGGGGAAGATCCCCTGGAGAAGGAAATGGCAACCCACTCCACTGTTCTTGCCTGGAAACTCCCATGGACAGAGACATTACTTTGCCTACAAAGGTCCATATAGTCAAAGCTATGGTTTTTCCAGTAGTCATGTACAGATGTGACAGCTGGACAATAAAAAAGTCTGAGCACCAAAGAACTGATGCCTTCACACTATGGTGCTGGAGAAGACTCTTGAGAGCCCCTTGGACTGCAAGGAGAGCCAACCAGTCCATCCTGAGGAAATCAGTCCTGAATATTCATTGGAAGGACTAATGTTGAAGCCCCAATACTTTGGCCACCTGATGGGAAGAACTGACTCATTTGAAAAGACCCTGATGCTGGGAGGGATTGAGGGCAGGAGGATAAGGGGACGACAGAGGATGAGATGGTTGGATGGCGTCACCATGCAACTCAAGGCCATCCAACTTGTGCCGACTCAACAGACATGAGTGTGAACAAACTCTGGGAGGTGGTGAAGGACAGGAAGCCCTGTGTGCTGTAGTCCATGGGGCCGCAAAGAGTTGGACACGACTGAGCATGTGAGCATCAGAGTAAGTATTATGCGCCAACTTCTAACCGATCATGCACCTCACTCAGACCTCTGCGTCTCTGCGTTTCCCAAACGTGTATTTTTTTGCTGTGCACGGTCTCAGTTTCAGCAGGCAGGATCTTCGATCTTCTGGCGGCACGTGGGATCTTTACTTACGGCGTGAGAACACTTGGCTGCAGCATGTGCGATCTGGTTCCCTGCCCAGGCTGTCTGCACTAAGCGCACCCGAGCCTTAGCCGCTGGACCACCAGGGGCGTCTCTCTACTGCGTTTGAATTAGAGGAGATGTACTTGCTGTACTGATGCCCACGTTCACATTTTCAGTGCAGATGACTCACTTTCCAAACGCGGAAGTCAACTCCGTGGCCAAGTCTGGCTTGCAGTGCAGGTTGCCTTTGTGCCTCTAAACACAGCGACCGTTGAGTTGGTGCCCAAGAGCTTTTCTGGGGTCCTGTGGATGTCTCTTTTCATACTTATGACCTACAGTCATCGGCTGGGCACTCAAAGCACCCCTGGGCATCTGACTCTCGGCCGGGTTAGGAAGGGCCCGTCCCAGTTCTCTTATGTGTGAATGGAGATGATGGTGCCTGCTGCATTGTGTCACGAGGCTTGCGTGAAGCTGAAGGTGCTGTTTATTGAGTACCCGCTGTGGACCAGACCTGTTGAGCCTTGGCATTTGGTAGCGCGTATGACTTGTATCTGGCACAGGATCCCACTGTCTGCTGAATGAATGAACACCTCACACAGGGCCAGCTTCTTGGACAGGCCTCCTGGGCCCCAGGCTCGGTTTAATGCTCTGCTGTGGCTGTCTTGAATGTTTCATAATTTTTGAAGAAGAGACCTGCTTTTTTGAAAAATAATTTTAATAAATGTATTTCATGAACAGCTGTGCTGGGCCTCGCGGCTGTGCACAGGCTTCCTCTGGTTGCGATGAGTGGGGTCACTGTCTAGTGGGGCTGTGCGGCTTCTCATTTCAGCGGCTTCTCTTAGAAGCATGGCCTCCAGGGCGTGAGGGCTTGGGGTTGCTGCAGCACATGGGCTTAGCTGCTCCGTGTCAGGTGGGATCTTCCCAGACCAGGGACTGAACCTGTGTCCCCTGCATTGGCAGGTGAGTCCTTAACCACTGGACCACCTCGGAAGTCCCTGCTTTTTTTCTCAAAGGTAGGGAGTAGACTTATTAATATCTTTTGCGAAGTGGCTGTGGGAAAATGGGGAGTGAGAGAACATTCATGTCCCAGGTCTTGGGCAAGTTCCTAGGACAGGCCACCAAGGCAGGGTCCCTGGCTCCACACAGGAAACAGCTTGTGTTTTGATTTTGCAGTGGGTCCTGCAAACTAGGCAGCTGGCGCTGCCTCTCCGTAAGCCCTGTGGGACATCCTATTCCACCTTGTCATACCCATTCTGCAGATTCAAAAGCTGAGGTACAGGGTGGTGAAATGGCATGCATTGTTTCCCAGCCTGCAAAGCGCAGAGCAGGGCCCTGGCGTGGACTTGGGCCACGTGCAGCTAATTTCACTGAGAGGGCAGCCCGGCTGCTGTAGCCTCACGCCTGCGCTGGGCCTGGCCAGGATAGGTTGCTGCTGCTGCTGCTGCTAAGTCACTTCAGTCGTGTCTGACTCTGTGTGACCCCATAGACGGAAGCCCACCAGGCTCCCCTGTCCCTGGGATTCTCCAGGCAAGAACACTGGAGTGGGTTGCCATTTCCTTCTCCAGTGTGTGAAAGTGGAAAGTGAAAGTGAAGTTGCTCAGTCGTGTCCGACCCTTAGCGACCCCACGGACTGCAGCCTACCAGGCTCCTCCATCCATGGGATTTTCTAGGCAAGAGTACTAGAGTGGCTTGCCATTGCCTTCTCCGCAGGATAGGTTACAAATCCACAAAGTAGGGGTGCCTTTCCCTCTAGCTCTTAAAGGTCAGGGTGTTGGAGGATCTCACCAGTCTTTGGAAAAGCTGCCAGTTTTTGACAAAGCAGTAAAAATGGCCTTCAGTCCACCCACTCTGTTTCTTTCTTGTTCTGGAAGATGAGTGAATAGGAAAATGGGGGAGAAACAAGGAAGACGGACAGATCTCGTGGGGAGTCAGCAGCGTCTCCCCTATTAGCCTGTGTGAGCAGAGGGGGATATGGAAAAGGAAAGCCCCCCACCCTAGGCCTGGGGCCTCAGGACGGTTGCGTCCACAGCTCTCCAACCAACGCTGAAAATGAAAAGTGTGGGACAAGCTGGTCCCCACCACCTAGAACAAAGGGAGGCTGGTGTGTCTTAGTCACTGCTAATTTCTGGCAAATTACTGGCCTTGGGAACAGGACTGCTTGTAAAGTTCTCACTGCTCCAAGCCGGAGGCAATTTATTCCGGCGGAAATGAGGGCCACATCTGTTGAGGTGATGGGGAGTTGGGGGCCTCTTGCGGGCTCGTGGTGCCTGAGCTGGGATCTTAGGTGGGCCTGCAGTGGGCCTGGTGCTCTCCTCAGCCCAGCTTTTATTCTCCTGGAGAGGTTTGTAGAAGGATGCTCAGAAGGGTTTATGCGAGCTCAGGGCGGTGTGCATGGGTTCTTTAAAAAATAATAAAGTCCTCTACTACTCCCAAGGCTGAGTGCATGTGATGAGGGAGTCGTGGGCGGAAGGAAATTGCAACCGGTTTTTTTTTTCAGCCTGAGAGGGAGGGTGTTGGAACAGACTCTGGAGGAGAGGAAATGCTCTGTTCGCTCTTAATACTGAGGCGGCTGGATTCACACATGGCACTCCGGCAGCTCAAGGCAGAAAGGGAGCCTCAGGTTGTAGAGCAGAGTAGGTCTCAGGCTGGAGGCCCTTGAGGGTAAAAGGAAGCCAGGGGTGGGTGGGGTGGGGGAGGAGATCACACCTTCACCTCTCTGAACCTCAGTTTACTCCGCTGTGAAACGGGACCCGGACGGCAGAGCAGGACAGAGCTTGGACATTGTGGGTTATTGATCAGGGAGGCAGGCAGAGGATCACTCATGGCCCTAATGAGTGCAAAGTGCAACTAACGAGCCTCTTTAAAGGCAGAGTCAGTCTCTTCTCTCTCAGGGTCATCCAGCAGACACACCAAAGAGGACAGAAGCAACTGGACAGAGCCATGAGTACTTCTTCTATGTACATGTGTATAATTTTGTTTATTTATTTTGGCTGTGCTGGCTCTTTGTTGCTGGGCGAGCTTTCCTTGTGAGCTCTTCTCCAGCTGCGGCGAGCAGGGCTGCTCACAAGCTGTGGTGAGGGGGCCTCTCACTGCGGGGGTTCCGCTTGTTGGGGAGCGTAGGTTCTAGAGCACGCAGGCTTCAGGAGCTGCGGCACGCAGGCTTAGTTGTTCCCTGGAAGTGGGATCTTCCCAGACCAGGGATCGAGCCCCTGCCTCCTGCATTGGCAGGCAGATTCTTTACCACTGGGCCACCAGGGAACCCCAGAGTAGTTCTAATCACAATAAATTCTAAAGCAAATATCCATGTAATGAACAATCCAGATCAAGACAGAATGATGCCAGCAACCCTGAGTGATCTCTCCCGTTCGCGTCCCTTCCCGTAGCCTGTGGGCACTCACCGCTTCACGTTTACGAAGATCATGCTTTTTCTTTTCGTCTTAGCTTCGCCGCTGTGTATGCATATTTCAATAATGAAGCTTAGCCTTGTCTGTTTTTGAATCGTGTACAAAGGACTCATACAGTGCATGTGAGTTGTGTCAGCTTCTTTTGCTGAAAATCATGATTGACATTTGCCCATTTTTCCAGATGAAAAAAATGGAACCTCAGAGAAGTGAAATCACACATTAAAGGTCACGTAACTAGTCCTGGCAAAGCTGGGCGTGAATCCACACTGCCTGGTTACTGCTAGCAGACCAACCTGCTATGGTTGCTAACGCCCCTTTCTAACACCAGGCAGAGGCGTGACCTGGGATAGGAGACGTGGCCCTTGGCTGAGTCAAGCCTAGAGGAGCCGTGAGTCCCCCAAGCTCCTGCAGTGGGATCGCACGCTGGGGCCATTCTCCCGAGAGTGTAAACAGTGGGGAGAGAGGGTTCCCCCAAAGGAAGGGGGTGCTCCCAGGGAAGTGGGGGAGCTCCTAGGGAAGTGGAGGTACTCCCAGGGAAGTGGATGTGTTCCCAGGGAAGTGGGGGTGCTCCTAGGGAAGTGGGGTGCTCCCAGGGAAGTGGGGTGCTCCCAGGGAAGTGGGGTTGCTTCCAGGGAAGTGGATGTGTTCCCAGGGAAGTGGTGTGCTCCCAGGGAAGTTGGGGTGCTCCTAGGGAAGTGGGGTTCTCCCAAGGAAGTGGGGTGCTCCCAGGGAAGTGGGGTGCTTCCAGGGAAGTTGGGGCTCCTAGGGAAGTGGGGTGCTCCCAGGGAAGTGGGGTGCTCCTAGGAGGGGCCGATACCGAACAGCCAGCAACGACATGTGTCTTCTCTTTCGTTTTTCCTGAACACGGGTCAACCCTTTAAACTCCTGCTGCACCTCTCCTTCCTGTCGCAGTAGAGCTGGCTTACGGCGCTGTGCTCCTGTCGGGTGCTCCGCAGTGGCCCGGTTCTGCACACGTGACACGAGGACGCAGCTGCTCCTGACGGTGCGTTATCGCAGGGTGCAGTCCTCTGTGCCCGCGGCAGGCCCTCGTTGCGTCTGTTAGACACGGCACCGTGTTAACCCCGAGCTCCTGATTTCCCCCCACTCCGCCCCTGTGCCTTGGTTACCAAAAGTTTGTTTCTGTGTCTGTGAGTCCTTCTCTGTTCTGTGAATAAGCTGATCTGTATCATTTTCGAAGACTCCACATATAAGTGATATCATATGATTTGTCTTTCTCTCTTCCGCTTCTGAATGAATGAGTTAGGACAAGATGTCAAAGTAATACCCTCAGTGGGACTTCCCTGGCGGTCCAGAGGTTAAGACTGTGCATTTGCAGTGCAGGGGACCTGGGTTTGATCCCTGGTTGGGGAACTTAGACCCCACATGCCAGTGTGGTGATACCAAAAAACAACAACGCTAAATACCAGTGAGTAGCAGTGAGCAAATGAAGTTAATGAAAACATCGATTTTCTTCTGAATTTCTTCCTCAAGAAAGCCTCGCATTCCCTCTCATAGGCTTTTGCTGCTGAGGCTGACACAAATGTAAGGTAAAACCGGGGCACTCACAGCCGACGGGTGCCCCCAGGACCCCCTCCAGCTGCTGCCTGGGCAGTTGTTCTTTCAGGTAACCCCTGCCTTAGGCCCCTCAGGTTCATGCAGAGACCTTGAAGTCTTGAGAAATGCCCTCAGTTTCCAATACTGGCATAAAATGTTTCCTCATAGTGTCTTAAGGGGGCTCCTGGCGAGTCGGTTATATCCTGGCTTGCAGTGAGGTTCCAGGTTTTCAGAAGACAGGAGCAGCTGAGCTGCAACTCTGGGGAAGGAGGAGGGATCTTGGCTGGAGCGGGGAGACGCTGAGGGGGGAGGACGAATATCTGAGTACACCCGGCTGTGGACTCGGGGACATGGGACGAGGGCAGGGATGCTTAAGGGTCACAGAGCAGGGACTGGTGCTCAGAGAGGGGCCTCACATGGCCCATGGCCTGGGGCGCATCCTCCAGGGTCCTTGTGACTGAGTCCTGGGGCCCCTTCCAGGAAGGCGCAGAAGCCTTCCCAGGAACCCCCCAGCCTTGGGCAGGGCCGTGAGCACTGTGCCTAGCACCTTCATGTGCTCACTCACTTGAAATGGGGCTTCCCTGGTGGCCCAGTGGTTAAAGAAGCCACCTGCCAGTGCAGCGGACCCAGGTCCAGTCCCTGGTCCAGGAAGATCCCACGCGCCTCGGAGCAACTAAGCCCGTGCACTGCGGCTGCTAAGACCGCGCTCTAGAGCCAGCAGCTGCAACCGCTGATGCCCCGGCAACTGTCCATCACCAACTCCCCGAGCTCACCCAAACTCGTGTCCATTGAGTCGGTGATGCCATCCAACCATCTCATCCTCTGTCGTCCCCTTCTCCTCCTGCCTTCAACCTTTCAATCATCACAGGGATGACGGCCCTCAAAAGCTCCTTTCTGAAAGAGTTCTCTGAACCTACCTTTGTTTTTCTTCCACCTCTGTGGGCCGTGCAGTTTCCTTCCAATAAATCACTTCTTTCTCCAGCTTGTTAGCTAGAATTAGGTTCTACAGTTCAAGAACCCTCTGGATATAACCATGGCAGAAATTATTTCCTTTTCACTGCATGTATATTTAGTGGGTGCTCAGACAGGCCTGCATTCAAATGCGAGCTCTGTGCCTGTTGGCGACGGGATCCTGAGGAAGGGACTTCACGTCTCTCATCTGATCTTCAGCTCTCATCTAAGAAAGGATGATACGACCGTGTGAAAAAGGAAGGACGGGCAGTGAGTGAGCGCCCTTGACTACAGGGGTGGGCGGCGCACGTGCCCAGGCCTCGCCCCTGCCCCGTCTGGGTCGTCCGTCCATGACGGGGCCGCGCCCTCCTCCTGGAGAATGGGAGGCCTTGCCCTTCTGCTTCACTCTGGGCTCCACCATGTGCTTCGGTCAAGGGGGCGACACCAGATACGGGTCCAGCAGGCACCTGATAAGGGCTTGCAGGCTTGGTCTTGCCTTCCTGGGCTACTGCCATCACCTTCGGATGGACCCACCCAGGTGAGCCCACTGGTCTCAGCGGGAGGATGAAAGAAACTCAGAGCGGAGCTGTCCCCGACTGAGTGCAGCCCAGGGCAACCAGCCGCAGCCCCTCAAGATAGCCCAGCCAACACCGGCAGAGCCGGTCAAGTTCAGCCTGGGTCTGCTAGCCTCCAGTGACTCACAGACATGTAAAAAAATCATGCATGGACCTCCCTGATTGTGCAGTGGTTAAGAATCCATCTGCCAATGCAGGGACACTGGGCCGACCCCAGTCCTGGAAGATCTCGCAGGTCTCGGGGCAGCTCAGCCCATTTGCCACAAGTGCGGAGCCCGCGTGCTACATCTGCTGACGCCGCCTCGTCCCAGAGCCTGAGCTCTGCAAGAGAGCTGCCGCCACGATGGAAAGCCCACGGAGCCACAGCAGAGAGAGCCCGCACGCAGCAGGGAGACGCAGGGCTACCAACCATAAATAAAGTCTGAAGTGTTTAACATTCATGACTGTTATTTTAAGCCATTGAGATTTGGGATATTTCATTATATAGCAATAAATGACTGATACATAAATAGGTTCGTGGACATAAAACATACATGGCATTGGTTTTGGGGGATTGGATGGTGGAAATGAGTAAACTGTTAGGGAAGGCTGAAAAAATGGTAAGGAAACTGCTCTTTCAGGCTAGAAAAGTGGCAATTCACATTATGTAATGCTGAATCATTTGGGAAAATTTATCTGTAAAAACTTAAGGAACAAAAAGTGTATCAAATGAACTCCTGGACTCGGGCAAAGGGATTCCTCAGCAGATTGTTGAAAAGTATCAGTTGGCTTTTATGTCTGCGTTTGATAAGGCGCCACAAAAAAGAGATGAATTCACAGAATAACTGCCCAGTCTGCAAGGAGCATCCGAAAGACGGAGTCAGAATCCGCGCCGTTGCTCTGGCTCCTGGCTCATGGAGTAGAGTGGAGTCTAAAACAAAGGGCCCACACAATCTTTAGAGTTATATTGACACAAGGATTCCCAGCCTGAATTAAAAGAGATGAAAATTGTCCCAAACATTAAAAGGCCTCTGGGCAAGAAGCAGTTTCAAAGGAACTTTCTGCCAAGGCCCCGAACGTGGGCTTACCCCTCTGACACAGTGACCGTGGGCACGTGTGCTGGGCAGGGCCAGTGACGGTGGCCCTCGGCTGGAAGCCTGCAGGGCCCCAAGCACGGCCTCTGCAGCCAGTGGCCTGGGACCTACATCTCCCCGCTGCCACCTAGAAGCCATGTGACCCCAGGCAGGTCACTGAACCTCCTTTATTTTTAAGCTTAAAAAATTTATTTATTTATTTTTAATGGAAGGATAATTGCTTTACAATACCGTGTTGGTTTCTGCCACGCATCAACCTGAGTCAGCCACAGGTGGGCACGTGTCCCCTTCTCTTGAACCTCCCTCCCACCTCCCGCCCCATCCCAGCCCGCCGAGGTGTCCCAGAGCCCCGGTTCACACGGCAAACCCCACCGTCTGGGCCACGCGTGCTAGTGCACACGGTTCCGCGCTCCTCGCTCCGTCTGGCCCACCCTCCCCTGCTGCTCCCCACCCCCAGTCCACAGGGCTGGGCTTCCTGTCTGCATCTCCACTGCTGCCCTGCCAATAGGTTATTTTCAAACTTTTTATTTCGAGAGAACTTTAGATTCACAACAGACTTGCAAAGAGGGTTCCCATGTACCCTTCACGCAACTGCCCTGCTGGTAACGTCTTTCATTACCGTGATACACCCCAAGGAAGAAAACACAGCTGGTAGTTACTGTCAGCGGAAGTCCTGATTTAATTCAGGCATCTCCAGCTTTCCCACCACGGTCCCTTTCCTGTTTTGCTATCTAATCCAGGGTACTCCTGTTTTTACCGCACTGTCGCCTTGTGGGACCGTAGTTTCCTGACAGGATTGAGCGCAGGGCCTCAGCAGGAGTTAAACTGGACCACCAGGGACCCCCCGCTCCCCTCTCTTCATCTCAGTCTCCTCACCCGTGAAATGGGCGCTGGTAACGGGGGCACCTCTCCCCTTGTCCTCCTGGGAGGGTTAAGTGATGGATCACTGACGTACAGCCCTTAGACGGTGCCTGGCATGGGGAACTGCTGTGCATGCAGAGGTCACAGCTATAACGCTGGAGACCGGTGACCCTTTCCATGCCTCTGGGAGCGTAGTTTGGGGTACCAGGCAGAGCCCTGCCACGCAGTTAGGACTCAGGTTCCTTTGTAACCCCTGGCAGTCAGGCGGGTGACAGCCAATCCTAGACGCCATCACTGAGGCCCAAGTGCCCCTCCCTGCCCCTGTGAACCGCCCAGGGGACGGGGTGATGGCCAGGGACTGACTCTGAATCAGGCAGGCCTGGGTTCAAATCGTGACTTGAATGGGTTGGATTCGGGACTTCCACATAACCTCCTGTCATCTAACAAGTACCCAGCAAAATTCCTGGCTCCGGGCTAGGCACATCCATGTATCATCTCTGAATCCTCCTAACAACTAACAGGATGGTTGTTTTCATCCCCATTTTACAGATAAGGAAACTGAGGCTTACAGCATTTGAGTAACTGACCAAAAGTCACACAGCTAGGAAGTGAGGAAGCCAGGATCCAGGCCTATGCGCATCTGGAGCCCGAACCATCAGTTCCTCTTCTCACTGCAGCTTCATCTGAGAATCAGTCCTGCTGTAACAGCTGCGACTCCAGGTCCCCAGGCCCAGCTTGAAGCACTGCACACACCTCAATTAGTTAGTAAACGCGTTTCGCTTTAATTGCTCTAGGTGCCCCAGCTGGAAAGTGACACAGGCAGGTTCTGAACCCAGACCATCCAAATCCAACATTTGCACTCTTCAGCCTGAGCCCCCTGCCCCATGACCATGAATTTTGTAGGGATTTCACAGCTCGGCTTGGGAATGGCTCAGCGGGTAAACAATCTGCCTGTGATGCAGGAGACACAGGAGACACGGGTTTGATCCCTGGGTCAGGAAGATCCCCTGGAGGAGAAAATAACAACCTGCTCCAGTATTCTTGCCTGGGGAATCCCATGGACAGAGGAGCCTGGTGGGCTACAGTCCATGGCGTCGCGAACAGTCGGACATGACTGAGCACATAAACTCAACTCACACGTACTAGGGGGAGGAATGGGGACACGGAGCTGCCTCAGAAACAGGAGAAACGGGAGTAAAAATAGGAGCCCAGGGAGAGGGTGGACCGCAGCACGTCATCTGGGCCAGCCTGGGACTCTCCTTTCCCAGTCACGACGCCACCCGGCAGCCCTGGCCAGGTGCCTGGTGCTGGCGAGGCTCCGGGGGATGGACTCTGTGCTGGGCACACAGCAGGTGCCACTCGAGGCCGCCTTCTGGAGCCTCCCGCCTCCTCCGAGTTCTGGAAGCATCCTCCAGGGAAGGCCCTGATGGCCTGGCTGGGCCTTTCTGCAGAGGCATCAGCGGGGGACGAGCAAGGGGGCGGGGAGGAGAGCAGAGAGGACACAGAATGCGTGGCCAGGGCAGCGGGCGGGGTGGCAGACGGACGGCAGAAGCGGGCATGCGTGGTTCCCGTGGGTTAGGCTGTGTGCTCACAGGTGGAGAAATGCTCGCCGGCGGCATCAAGCGGGGGAGCCCTCAGAACAGCGTGGAGAGGACGCGGCCTGCCTGGAAATCATCGCGAGGGTCTGCATCGTGCTGGGAAAAACCCAGAGCCTGGGTCTGTGACAACCGAGGCAAGGAGACAGGAGCTGCCATGTGTCACGTTGGCTGCAAGCCCTGAGGTGCCCTCCTCTGTCCGCCCCCCTCTCTGCCAGCTGCCCCAGGGCGGGGGTTCCAGGGACTCAGAAGTGAGCTGCTTTGCCTAAGGACAGATAGCTGCCAATCGGGGGGGGGGGGCGGGGTGTCTCTCAGTGTACTGCTCAGGACGGTGGTGGGGGGCTTCCCCAGGCCAGACTCCCACCCGCGGCCCCACCAGCTGTCACCCTCGGCTCTAAGGGTGGGAGGGACCCTGATGTGGCTCAGGGCCTCAGGGGCTCACGCCTAGCAGCGGAGGCTGCGGGGAAATCAACCCGCAGCCTTGGGGACCGACTCGGGGGCTTTAGGATGGGAACCCAAGATACAGCAGGAGGGCAAAAAGAAGCCAGCGCCTCGCGTAGTCTACGCTGACTGCACAGGGGAACATTCAGGGAAAGCGTCAAGGAGAGAGGCTGAGAAGGGTCTTGAGAAACAGGGAGCAGGCAGGGGGGAGGGGGAGGGACGGTGCTGCTGCAGATGCCCCGATGCCCAGCGGCATGGGCCTCCCTGCACCCACTCGCTTTGCCAGGAGACTTGCAGCTCCTCCCAGCCTCTGATCCGGGATGCCCTTGATACTTGCTTTGACTGACGGACGCAGCAGCAGGGTGCCAGTCCCCAGCCCAAGCCATGTGAGGACTCGCACGCGGCCTCCCACTCTGTGCGAGTGGCTTGGGCTAGCCTCCCGGCGGAGGGGACGCTGCGTGCAGCAGAGGCTGGTCACCCAACTGTCCCAGCTGAAGCCCCGACAGCTGACTCACGAGTGAACCAGTCAAGACAAAAGAGCTGCCTCACCCGCACCTGCTCCCAGACTCAGAGGCTGAGGAAACACACACACCAACGCCTGAGTGCTGTGGTTTGTTACACGGTGTGACTGTGGAAGAGAAAGCTGACACACGTTCAGGGTGGGTCCGGGAAGACAAGGCTTGGGGGTGGAGCGTTTGGGGTGTCTGGGGGTGGTGAGCAGCTCAGAGTTTCTGGCTCAAAGGGAAGACC